>NW_022991805.1:0-32088 GCF_902827175.1 Gymnodraco acuticeps
AGTGATGAGTGTGACGCCTCCAGCCCGGACCTGTCTCACCCACCCCAGCTGATGGGAGACAGGGAGCGGGGGGGGCTCGTCACCTATTGGCAGACAGTCACATGGTCCAGGTTTCCTGAGCCGCTATTAGCCAACATCACTCTGTCCTGGAACAAGAGCCTGGAGCTGGTGGACGACGTCGTGGTGACCTTTGAGTACGGGAGGCCAACCACCATGGTGCTGGAGAAGTCACCTGACAGAGGTACTTCCTGTTGGTTTACTTCCTGTTAGGGTGCTGGAGAAGTCACCTGACAGAGGTACTTCCTGTTGGTTTACTTCCTGTTAGGGTGCTGGAGAAGTCACCTGACAGAGGTACTTCCTGATAGTTTACTTCCTGTTAGGGTGCTGGAGAAGTCACCTGACAGAGGTACTTCCTGTTGGTTGACTTCCTGTTAGGGTGCTGGAGAAGTCACCTGACAGAGGTACTTCCTGTTGGTTTACTTCCTGTTAGGGTGCTGGAGAAGTCACCTGACAGAGGCACTTCCTGTTGGTTTACTTCCTGTTAGGGTGCTGGAGAAGTCACCTGACAGAGGCACTTCCTGTTGGTTTGCTTCCTGTTAGGGTTAGGGTGCTGGAGAAGTCCCCTGACAGAGGTACTTCCTGTTGGTTGACTTCCTGTTAGGGTTAGGGTGCTGGAGAAGTCACCTGACAGAGGTACTTCCTGTTGGTTTACTTCCTGTTAGGGTGCTGGAGAAGTCACCTGACAGAGGTACTTCCTGTTGGTTTACTTCCTGTTAGGGTGCTGGAGAAGTCCCCTGACAGAGGTACTTCCTGTTGGTTTACTTCCTGTTAGGGTGCTGGAGAAGTCACCTGACAGAGGTACTTCCTGTTGGTTGACTTCCTGTTAGGGTTAGGGTGCTGGAGAAGTCACCTGACAGAGGTACTTCCTGTTGGTTTACTTCCTGTTAGGGTGCTGGAGAAGTCACCTGACAGAGGTACTTCCTGTTGGTTTACTTCCTGTTAGGGTGCTGGAGAAGTCCCCTGACAGAGGTACTTCCTGTTGGTTTACTTCCTGTTAGGGTGCTGGAGAAGTCACCTGACAGAGGTACTTCCTGTTGGTTTACTTCCTGTTAGGGTGCTAGAGAAGTCACCTGACAGAGGTACTTCCTGTTGGTTGACTTCCTGTTAGGGTGCTGGAGAAGTCACCTGACAGAGGTACTTCCTGATAGTTTACTTCCTGTTAGGGTGCTGGAGAAGTCACCTGACAGAGGTACTTCCTGTTGGTTGACTTCCTGTTAGGGTGCTGGAGAAGTCACCTGACAGAGGTACTTCCTGTTGGTTGACTTCCTGTTAGGGTGCTGGAGAAGTCACCTGACAGAGGTACTTCCTGTTGGTTTACTTCCTGTTAGGGTGCTGGAGAAGTCACCTGACAGAGGTACTTCCTGTTGGTTTACTTCCTGTTAGGGTGCTGGAGAAGTCACCTGACAGAGGTACTTCCTGATAGTTTACTTCCTGTTAGGGTGCTGGAGAAGTCACCTGACAGAGGTACTTCCTGATAGTTTGCTTCCTGTTAGGGTGCTGGAGAAGTCACCTGACAGAGGTACTTCCTGATAGTTTACTTCCTGTTAGGGTGCTGGAGAAGTCACCTGACAGAGGTACTTCCTGTTGGTTTACTTCCTGTTAGGGTGCTGGAGAAGTCACCTGACAGAGGTACTTCCTGTTGGTTTACTTCCTGTTAGGGTGCTGGAGAAGTCACCTGACAGAGGTACTTCCTGTTGGTTTACTTCCTGTTAGGGTGCTGGAGAAGTTACCTGACAGAGGTACTTCCTGTTGGTTTACTTCCTGTTAGGGTGCTGGAGAAGTCACCTGACAGAGGTACTTCCTGTTGGTTGACTTCCTGTTAGGGTGCTGGAGAAGTCACCTGACAGAGGTACTTCCTGATAGTTTACTTCCTGTTAGGGTGCTGGAGAAGTCACCTGACAGAGGCACTTCCTGTTGGTTTACTTCCTGTTAGGGTGCTGGAGAAGTCACCTGACAGAGGTACTTCCTGATAGTTTGCTTCCTCTTAGGGTGCTGGAGAAGTCACCTGACAGAGGTACTTCCTGATAGTTTGCTTCCTGTTAGGGTGCTGGAGAAGTCACCTGACAGAGGTACTTCCTGTTGGTTTACTTCCTGATAGTTAGGGAATGCTCCGGCATTGGGACAAAATGAACATGGGATCACTCCGGTGATTGTACGTACTTCGTCTCACTGGAATATTAACGGTCAGATTGAAGACAACATCGACCCAATTTTTCCGGTCAATGACGGGAGAGTTTTGAAAGTGACAAAACACTGTTTTCACACATTTAAAAACACTTAAACAATTAAACAACCCAGGATTCAGGCACCTTCCCTGGCTTGTAAATTGTGGTGATGCGCCCTGGAGGTATCAGACTATTTAAAACATGTATACCCAGGATTCAATCACTTTTCCTGGCTTGCAAAGTGCTGTGAAGCAGCCTTTTCTCTGGGTGCAGTCTGGGTGTGCATGGAGGGGTTTAGTCCGAGTGAGGAGTGCTCAAGTGTGGGAGAATGTGTAAGGCAGAGGAGGGTAAACAAAAAAGTTAAAGTGTGAACCTCCAGCAGGGCAGGTGGTGCTTTGAATAAGGCCAAATATTGATGCTGGTGTGCGGACAGTAAAGCACCACAAAAGCCATTACCTTTAAGTGTTACCAGGGCCATGAGAACATCCTCCACAGGAGGGTGGGTGGTGCTGTGAATAAGGCCAAATATTGATGCTGGTGTGCGGACAGTAAAGCATCACAAAATCCACCACCTTTAAGTGTTACCAGGGCCATAAGAACATCCTCCACAGGAGGGTGGGTGGTGCTGTGAATAAGGCCGAATATTGATGCTGGTGGGCGGACGATAAAGCACCGCAAACTCCACCCCCCCTTTAAGTGTTACCAGGGCCATGAGAAGATCCTCCACAGGAGGGTGGGTGGTGCTGTGAATAAGGCCGAATATGGATGCCGATGGGCGGACGGTAAAGCACAGCAAAATCCACCCCCCTTTAAGGTTACCAGGGGCATGAGGTTCTGTAGGGTGTGAACATCTGGGTTTAGTCCGTGGGGGAGTGCTTAAGTCCGGGGGCCCGGGGTCTCACGGTGTGCGATGTTATGGAAGTGCGCATGTTAGGGAGAGATTATGGAGCTGCTTAGTCCGTCATTTGGGGCTCTGTGAGGGGCTACAAATTGGTGATTTGCCCGGTCTATTTCATGATTTTCGAAATTCTCGAAATAAACGGCTAAGTGCCAACGGAGGAGGGGCTCAAAAAAGCGCAAGTCTTCGGCGCTTCCGGCGGAAGCCCCGGACACATTTTCACTCCCCCGGTGCATTTTACAACGCAGAGGGGAATCGAGACCTCCCTTCCTCCGTCGAAAAAATTAATTAATCTTTTCCAAGCAACCTTCTGCACAAAATCGGAAACCCGGTTTTTGAGAGCACTGAGAAAAAAAACGGCTGTTTCACATCATGGAGGAATGTGTCCGCTACATGAGTGCTTTGGCTCGGATACAATTGTTGCCTGGAGGACCCCAATCATGGTTCTTACCAAACTTTAAGTTTTTGAACTGGTCTCTGGAGGAATGCAAGGGGAGTTGTCAGGGAATTATGAGACACTATTTTGGGATACAATTTCTCCATTTTCACCCCTTTCCTCTGGTTCTCCCAAAAGATAACTTAGACTTTTCCTGACTCTGGAGGAATGTAAGGAGAGTTGTCAGGGGACTCTATCTGCCTTAAGAGACACTATTTTGGGTTACAATTTCTCCATTTTCACCCCTTTTCTCTGGTTCTCCCAAAATATAACAGAGTATTTTCCTGATTTCTCACTGATCGAATGAAAAACGCGACCCGCCATCGTAGGGCCTCCGCCGGCCCGGCCTCGTGCCGGTGCACTGGCGGTCGGTTCCTCCGAACTGCGGGTTCGACTCTGATGGCCGGGAGGGTGTGCTGCGTGTGAGAATTGACGGAAGCGCACCACCAGGAGTGGAGCCTGCGGCTTAATTTGACTCAATACGGGCGACATCACCCAGCCCGGACACGGAAAGGATTGACAGACCATTTTCTAGCTGACACTGCTTCTAATAATACTTTATGATGTGCTGACAGCCAGTCCACCACACAATAAACAAAAACGGCTGTCTGATACCCTGGACGAAAGTACCCTCTCTAAGTGCACTATGTCTCGGATATATCTGATGCCTGGAGACCCCCCCAGCCTGGTTCTTAACTTTAAGTCCAAACTGGTCTCTGGAGGAATGCAAGGGGAGTCGAAAGGGGACTCTTCTTGCTGTTTGTCTTGTCAAAATGTAGGGGTGTGTTTGAGGGGAGGGCCCTGGCTGTTTCGGCAGCCTCCGCTCCTCTCTTCTCTCCCTCCCCGAGACCAGCTCGTGCTCCCGCTGTAAAAGGCAGGTGCGCGGGCACCCACTGCCACTCACTCTGAGCCTGGCTCCCGAGCAGCGCGTTCTCCCCGGCAGACCGCCAGCAGATGAAAAACACCCACCTCTCCGCCTCTTCCGAGGGACGAGGGAACCGCGCGGGGGGGTCTGCTGGAGGCTCTGCTGGAGGCTCCTGCCGGGTGCTCCGTCCTGCGCTTCACCGGGACCCGGCTCCAACACTCGGAACTCTGACTCCAGCGCGGTGTGGCGGCCTCGCCCTGGCCGTCCACCGTGCGCCCTCCGGGTACCTGACTCCCTTGCCTCCTCCGGGGACAGGTGTGAGGGGTTCAATGCCTCCTCCCCCCGATGGAGCGCCCGGAGGTACTTTTATCCCCACGTTACCATGTTGTCTGGAGGATAGGACCGAGAGATGACATACTCTCTACCCGGGTTACAAGTCACTATTTTCGGACCCTTTCTTTGCTTTACTCCGGTTCTATCACTCTTTCCTCCTTTGACCATAACACGTGTTTCCTGCTGGGGTAGTGCCTGGTTCCGGGGCACCCCAAACCCTCTCATGGTCGGGGCACCATGAATTGATGCATCGGACCCAATGTTGCCATCACCAGCCCCGCGTTGGTGCGGAGGTGGGACCATTTAGCCCGGTGGTAACCCAAGTCCTCCCTTGGTCCGTGTACCAGGCATTGAAGCATCGAACCCATTGTTGCAATCACCGGTTACGCTAACGCATATAAACGGAGAAACACACAATAATTGAAATACAATTCTCTGTTTCAGTAAGGATGTCGTCCGAATGCCCGGTGTGCAGACTCTTCTATCTGGCTTTGAACAAGCACCTTAAGCACAAACATGCAATGTGTAACTTGGAGGAAAGAGGCATCATTCTTAAAATGGCTAGTGGCAGAATAAATGTTCGGACCAAACCCTGTCCCATCACAGGGTGTTCGTATGCTGGGAATAAACTGGACTGTCATGTGACTCATGGCCACCCTGAGTTATCCCGAGATGAGGAACATCAGGTCCTGGCAAGGCTGAAGCATAGTGTGGCCCTGCAGTTGCTCCATGACCTCAGAGAGACTAATCCCATCATTGGAATGGCTACATCATTGGATATAGACAATGAGGAGTAATACCCGGTGCACCCTCCACCCTTCTCCCCACATACTGAGTGTGACGAAGAGGACTGCAGGCAGGTGATGCTGGAAAATGTGGCATTGAGGGCTCAGAAGGATGCCCTCATTGATGAGGTGAAGACCCTGCGCTCCAGGCTGAAAAAGGGGCTAAAACCCAGGAAGCAGTGTGCCACTGCTGCTGTGCTTGAGGAAGAGGAAGAAAGTATACGATTTAAGGGCCTGGCAATCTCAAGTACCTCCGGCATAACCACAGCAGCCTCCGGTAGTCAGACCCCTCTCAAGACCCCGGTGAAGACTGTCATGCGGTCTCCAGCAGCCTCCGGTAGTCAGACCCCTCTCAAGACCCCGGTCAAGACTGTCATACGGTCTCCAGCAGCCTCCTGTAGTCAGACCCCTCTCAAGACCCCGGTCAAGATTGTCATGCGGTCTCCAGCAGCCTCTGGTAGTCAGACCCCTCTCAAGACCCCGGTCAAGACTGTCATGTGGTCTCCAGCAGCCTCCGGTAGTCAGACCCCTCTCAAGACCCCTGTCAAGACTGTAATGCGGTCTCCAGCAGCCTCCGGAAGTCAGACCCCTCTCAAGACCCCGGTCAAGACTGTCATGCGGTCTCAAGCAGCCTCCGGTAGTCAGACCCCTCTCAAGACCCCGGTCAAGACTGTCATGCGGTCTCCAGCAGCCTCTGGTAGTCAGACCCCTCTCAAGACCACGGTCAAGACTGTCATGCGGTCTCCAGCAGCCTCCGGTAGTCAGACCCCTCTCAAGACCCCGGTCAAGACTGTCATGCGGTCCCCATCAGCCTCCCGTAGTCAGACCCCTCTCAAGAGCCCTGTCAAGACTGTCATGCGGCCCCCAGCAGCCTCCTGTAATGAGGACTGGCCCTCTCCTCACTGGTCCACTGGGAAGGGACGGGGGAATACCATGAGTGAAATCACGTTGCCTCAAAGCATGGAGACGTACATTCAGACATACAGGCATCATTTTGAGGGTGTCGCACCGACAGTAAAACGGAAAGAAAATTGTCTGTCCAATGTCAGCCGGATAAAGAACTTCCTCGTATTCATGGCCCATGGTGTTAACCGGCTGTCCGATTGGCTGTTCCTAAAAGACACGGAGAGGGTCCGTGGCTGGAGCGAGTATATTGTAAAGTCGGGCCGGGCAGTCACAACATCGCTGTTGTTCCTGAAGAATGTGAACCATTTCCTGAGGTACTTGTCTGAGTCAAAGCTCCGGGGGTGCAGGCTCACCCAGTTTGATATGACCCACATCATCAGAGAGGTGAAAGCCAACATGAAAGACTTGAAAAAGTCTGTCACTGTCCACCAGTTCAAGATGAAGAGGAACAAGCTGGATCGTCTGCCGAGCCAGGCGGTGCTTCTCGCCGCCATGGCGGCCGCTGAGAAGCGCATCCCTGATCTGCTTGACCTGATGGCTTGCAACCCGACCTCAATCACCCAGTACCTGCTATATGGCTATCTAACCCTCCATTGGAGCCTACTGTATGGCCACCGTCCGGGTGTGTACGCAAACATGACCAACACTGAGGTGTTAGAGGCGGACTTAAGGGGCACTGCTGAGGGCTACATCATCCATGTGCAGGATCACAAGACTGCCAAGACATTTGGCGAAGCACAGCTGGTGCTTACAGTAAAGGAGTTTAGCTGGGTCATGCGGTGGATGGGGATAAAAGAGGGCTTGTCGGGTCCTCAGAATGAATTCTTCCTTTTCACAACGGGGAAGCATGCCTCCAAGAACCTGAACGCTCACTTGAAGAGGGCTTGGGCTGATGCTGTGCTAGAAACAGCCGTCACCTTCACAATCCTGCGCACTGCCCTGGCAGACAATATCAAGCATCACCAAGATCCAGAAAGCAGGTTGATTCTCGCCAGGTTTATGTGTCACGACGTAAGCACTGCAGACCAGTTCTACGTGAATACGCCTGGAATAAAGGAGGGATTGAAGATCCGCTCCATGTTCAGGGCGGCAGCAGCTGCAGCAGCATCATCGGAAGGAGTTCTACCGCCGTCAGATACCTCCGAAGAGGGCTCAGGGGCAGATAGCAGCGATACCTCTTCTTCAGGGCCGGTTGATACTCCTGATGTGGGGGTAGAGGCCGTGGACTCAGCCTTTTTCCCTCGGTGCACTGTACAAGTTAGACGGCTAATATGGCCCCCGCTAATCATGTTTTAATCATGTTATTTTTATGTTTATTATGCATATTGTGTATACTGTTTTTGTAAAAATAATGTGATAATTAAATATATAAAAAAACATTTATATAACCTTGAAGATTCCCAGGGGTTGATACAGTGCCAGGTATCAGACTATTTAAACAGAGTTTACCCAGGATTCAGACACCTTCCCTGGCTTGTAAAATGTGGTGATGCGCCCTGGAAGTATCAGACTATTTTGAACAACTTTTCCCGCCTTTCAAACACTTATTCCTGGGTTTTAGCCTGTCATTTTGCAAGATATGATTTAACATTGAAGCTCTCCTGTAAATTGACATATTCTGTCCATCTCCAGGAGAGCTTCAATGTTAAATGATATCTTGCAAAACGACAGGCTAACAATCTCTTCCAAACGTTTAAAAACACTTTTCCCGACCATTTAAACATTATTTCTGGCTTGTAAAGTGCAGTGATGAGCCCTGGAGGTATCATACTATTTAAACAAAGTTTACCCAGGATTCAGACACCTTCCCTGGCTTGTAAAATGTGGTGATGCACCCTGGAGGTATCAGACTATTTTAAACAACTTTTCCCCGCCTTTGAAACACTTATTACTGGGTTTTAGCCTGTCATTTTGCAAGATATTATTTAACATTGAAGCTCTCCTGGAAATTGACAATTTAAACACTATTTCTGGCTTCTAAAGTGCAGTGGTAGTATCAGACTATTTAAAGGGTTACCAGGGCCATGACAACATCCTCCACAGGAGGGTGGGTGGTGCTGCTGTGAATAAGGATGAATATGAATGCCGATGGGCGGACGATAAAGCACCGCAAACTCCACCCCCCCTTTAAGGTTCCCAGGAGCACGAGGTTCTTGAGGGTGTGATCATCTGGGTTTAGTCCGTGGGGAAGTGCTTAAGTTCGGGGGCCCGGGGACCCAAGGTGCGCGATGTTATGGAAGTACGCATGTCAGGGAGAGATGCTGGAGCTGCTTAGTCCGTGATTTGGGGGTCTGTGAGCCGCCACAGAGAGGTGATTTTCCCGGTGTATTTCATGGAAGTCTGACATAGCCTGTTTGCTCGTGTAAGGAAAAGGTCTGCCTTATGGACAGAGTTAACATGGGACTTGTCCTTCAAATGTACACATGTCCGCACAATGGAAATGTGATGTCAACTTCCAATGCAAAGTCCCTACCACCGGCATGACACATTTTACCAACTGTAAACCAACACTTGGGGGTGCTCTATGCATGTTTAATGGAATTTTTGTTATTCAGTCTTACCAGGGGCACGAACTTCTGACCGGTGTTCCCTCTTGGTGTAGTCCGTGGGGGAGTGTTTAAGTGTGGGTACACAGGTTCGCCTGGTGCACAAGGTTATGGAGGTGGGGGTCTTGTTGTTGCTCAAGTGTCCATACAGTATACGTCACCCCATATTCACATAACTTTTACCCGCCTTAAGAGACACTATTTTGGGGTACAATTTATCCATTTTCACCCCTTTTCTCTGGTTCTTCCAAAAGATAACTTGGACTTTTTCTGACTCTGGAGGAATGTAACGGGAGTTGTCAGGGGACTATATCTGCCTTAAGAGACACTATGTTGGGGTACAATTTATCAATTTTCACCCCTTTTTTCTGGTTCTTCCAAAAGATAACTTGGACTTTTTCTGACTCTGGAGGAATGTAACGGGAGTTGTCAGGGGACTATATCCGCCTTAAGAGACACTATTTTGGGATACATTTTTATCCATTTTCACCCTTTTCTCTGGTTCTTCCAAAAGTTAACTTAGACTTTTTCTGACCCATGTGCATCACCCTGGATCTCTGCCTATGTGCCTGTGAAATGCCTGTGAAATGCTGCTCTCTCCCTCTGTTCACATCACTTTTACCCAGCTTTCACACACTCATTCCTGGGTAAGAAAGCCATGTGCATCACCCTGGATCTCTGCCTGTGTGCCTGTGAGTGTGGGACCCTGCTTACAGCAGTGACTCTGCTGTACATTTCATGAGTCAAATGTGGATGAAATGGAGAGGTTTCAAGCTTCTTTCCTGGGTTACATAGTGCTGTGAAGCAGCCTGTCCTCTGGGTGGTGGGAGAGCGAGGTGCTGGAAGGAGCTCTCTGGGTCACAGCCTGCTGCTGCTGCTGCTGCTGCTGCTCCCTCTCCCTCCCTGTATTCACAGCACTTTTACCCAGCTTTCACACACTCATTCCTGGTTAAGAAAGCCATGTGCATCACCCTGGATCTCTGCCTGTGTGCCTGTGGGACCCTGCTTACAGTCGTTGGGGCTCTGTCACTTTGGGTAACCGCACCACTGTCAGACGTCTCCTGAGAATAGGGTTAGGGTATATATATGTACTTATATAAATATATACAATTTCAGAATCAAACAAGTATGAGAGCAATCATAATAACGCAACACAACCAAACAAACAAAGACTGGATATATCAACCCCCCCCCCCCCCCCCTCCCTGGTCGCTACAATGTGGAACTGAAATGAAGGGTCAAAAGTTTATCCTGTTTATAATAATAATATTACCTGATGGTCTCAGGTGTGTTTCTGTCATTGTTTACTTCCTGTTTATAATAATATTACTTGATGGTCTCAGGTGTGTCCTGGCAGCCGTACCAGTTCTACGCTGACGACTGCCTCGAAGCCTTCGGCATGCCTCCTAAACGTGTTGCTGATTTAGCGCCGAGCAACATAACCCGGGTCATCTGCACCGAGCAGTACTCCAAGTGGGTCGGAGTCAAGGTGAGCTGTGGGTACACCTGAGGGTACATACACACCTGAGGGTACATACACACCTGAGGGTACATACACACCTGAGGGTACATCCACACCTGAGGGTACATCCACACCTGAGGGTACATACACACCTGAGGGTACATACACACCTGAGGGTACATACACACCTGAGGGTATATACACACCTGAGGGTACATACACACCTGAGGGTACATACACACCGGAGGGTACATGCACACCTGAGGGTACATGCACACCTGAGGGTACATGCACACCTGAGGGTACATACACACCTGAGGGTACATCCACACCTGAGGGTACATCCACACCTGAGGGTACATACACCCACCTGAGGGTACATACACACCTGAGGGTATATACACACCTGAGGGTACATACACACCTGAGGGTACATACACACCTGAGGGTACATACACACCTGAGGGTACATGCACACCTGAGGGTACATGCACACCTGAGGGTACATGCACACCTGAGGGTACATACACACCTGAGGTTACATGCACACCTGAGGGTACATGCACACCTGAGGGTACATACCTGAGGACAGAGATGTCTTGGACTTGGACTCGAGTCGGACTTGAGTGCCGATTTTTGTGACTCGTGACTCGACTCGGACTCGCGCACTGATTGACGCGACTCGGACTTGGACTCGTGAATTCTCGTGCACGATGACTTGGACTCGGACTCTGACTCGTGAATTCTTGCGTATGATGACTTGGACTCGGACTCATGAATGTACCCCCCCCACGATGACTCGACTTGTACATTGACGCTCCGACTCGGACTCGAGCAAGTTTTCTCTGGAGTCTGATGTCCTCTATCTTGGCATGTTTACCTGCGAGGCGAGTTCACGCACTGGGCCCCGCTGTTCCAGTCTAGAGATGTCTAGAGACACACCCCGCATCGCGCTGTATGCTTTCACACATTCTGCTTCCACATTGGGAAAGAGCAAAATGCTCGTTATGTGGAAAAGAGATTGAAGAGAAGGCTCCGTAACACATTACTCTAAGGATCGAGTTCAGACATATAGGCTGTCTTGAACACTATCATCTAAGTAACGTGATCCTATCAATAAATAAAGATTCAGCCGATAACACGAAAGCACATGGCTACTTAGCATGCAGAATGATGTCATGTTGCATGTGAAGTAGCCATGTGCTAAGTAGCCATGTGCTAAGTAGCCATGTGCTAAGTAGCCATGTGCTAAGTAGCCATGTGCTTTCTGGGGCTTAATCTTTATTGATAGAATTTAAACATTCACTATCGTAATTGTAGCGTCCCGGCTGAATGATGGTCTGACTCTCTAACTGATGGTGTATCTGTTTATTGATCACCCTTGCTTTTATACAATCATTACCAACGTAAGAGCTTGTGCCCTTATCCGCCAGGTGCTAAAAACCCAATGCAACTATTTAGTATATTTAAGCAATAGCTCACGACAGGCCGTGGTATATGGTCAGTATATCACAGCTAGGGGGCGTGGTTCAACCCCCTTAGCTGTGATATAATGACCATATATCACGGCCTGAAGTGAGCTATTGCTTTTATAAAACGGTTACCACGTGTGGCAATATGAAAGAAAAATACACACTTTAAATAGTTTTTATTAGTAAATAATGATGTTCAAAATAAAATAGTCCCTCCATTGCCTTCTGCACGAAACATAGTGCGAGGTGGTTGCTATGCAACAACACTAACAGCTAGCGAACATATTAGACAGAGAGCGGTGATCCATTATTTGGCTATTTATTCACATTAATGTGTTTGTTGCCGTTTAATGTGCAGCCACTGAAAACCTGTCCAGCATCAGTAGCATGGCTTACGAGGTTACTTGTATAGGTTGAGGTTGTTCTGGCTGTTGCTTGGCATGGCGAGAATATTGCTCCACTTTCTCCGGTAAGGCAAGGCAAGGCAATTTTATTTATATAGCACTTTTCAGCACGTGGTGATTCAAAGTGCTTTACAGATTAAAAGCAAACGACATTTAAGAACAAATACAGCACAAATACATTATAGAATAGAGAATAGAATAGAATTCCTTTATTGTCATCGCACCAGGTACAACGACATTTTAAAAAGCAATCCTCGTAGTGCATTTCCACATAAAACGAATAAATATATATATATTAGGGCTTTAATAACGCGTTAACGCAAAAAAAAATTAACGCCACTAATTATTTTAACGCGATTAACGCATGTGTATTTTTTGTCCTCGGCCGCCCCGTAGCTTCAGAGCGCATCGAGTTTAAAATACCATCTACAAGCTGATGCTGAGAGCCCCGCTCCTGCCGTCCGCTTGCGGCAGACCACACTTCCACGCTCACCGGCAGGCCCGGACTGGCCATCGGGAGGACCGGGAGAGACCTTACGTGTATCGCTGTTGTTAGCAGAGCCAGCGCAGCGCCTCCCCAGATCTGGCGCCCTAGGCGAACATCTATTACGCCAGTGCTACGGGCCGGCCCTGAGTTCATATGCAACTCGAAAATATATTTCTCTCTCTCTCTTCTCTCTTCTCTCTTCTTTCTCCTCTCTCCTCTCTTCTCTATTTTCTCTTCTTCCTTCACTCTCTTCTCTCTCTCCCTCTTTCTCTCAACGTTGGTACGCAAATGCGCCTTTTTTCAAATGACACGGTGCTCTTTTTTTGGCGGAGGTGCGC
Organism: Gymnodraco acuticeps; assembly: GCF_902827175.1. Lineage (NCBI taxonomy): Eukaryota > Metazoa > Chordata > Actinopteri > Perciformes > Bathydraconidae > Gymnodraco > Gymnodraco acuticeps. The sequence continues at coordinate 13,158 of NW_022991805.1, forward strand.
AAAGCCAGTTGAGTAGCACTTGAAATGTTTGGCTCTATGAAACCTGATATACTTATATGATTCTGTTTTCTTCAAGGTTGTGTCTTCCTGGTCGAATGTACTTATTGTAAGTCGCTTTGGATAAAAGCGTCAGCTAAATGCAATCTGATGTAATGTAATGTAAAATAAAAGGGGGGTAATAAATAAATAAAAGGTCTAGGGAAAGGCTCTATTGAACAGATGGGGTTTGAGGGCTTTTTTAAAAGCCTCCATGGTCTGTGGTGCTCTCATGCTGTCGGGGAGAGCGTTGCAGCCGAGCAGAAAGCCCGGTCTCCCATAGTACGGAGCTTAGTCCTGGGGGGTCTGAGGAGGTTGGTTTTGCTGGAGCGGGTGGTCCGCAAGGAGGTATGGGGGGTGAGGAGTTCCTTGAGGTAGGGGGGGGGGCAGTTCCATGGACACACTGGTGGGTGAGGACGGAGACCTTGAATTCGATCCTCAGTTCCACGGGGAGCCAGTGTAGTGCTTTAAGGATGGGGGTGATGTGATCGTATTTGCGCACCCTCATCAGGATCCTAGCAGCGCTATTCTGAATGTACTGGAGCTTCTGATCAGATGGGCGTCCATTTTAACACCCAGGTTGGTGACTATTGAGGAGAGGGGAATGTCCTGGCCGGAGAAGGTGATGGTGGTGATGGTGGATGACCGAACTTGGTGTGGGGTGCCAACTATAATGGCTTCGGTCTTGGAGCTGTTGAGTTTCAGGAAGTTTTTCTTCATCCACGCCGTATCTCCTCCAGGCAGGCAGTGAGTGTGGGTGAAGGCAGGGCTGCAGAGGAGGTGAAGGCAGGGCTGCAGAGGAGGTGAAGGCAGGGCTGCAGAGGAGGTGAAGACAGGGCTGCAGAGGAGGTGAAGGCAGGGCTGCAGAGGAGGTAGGGTTGATCCTGAGGTACAGTTGGGTGTCATCAGCGTAGCAATGGAACGATACTCCATGTCGGCTGATGATAGAGCCAAGGGGGAGCATGTAGAGTGTGAAGAGGTTGGGGCCGAGAACTAATCCTTGAGGGACACCACAGTTAACGTTGTGGGTACCCGACTCTGCCTCGCCCAAGGAGACGTACTCTGTTCTCCCGGTGAGGTATGATCTGAGTAGTCGAGTCTACTGAAAATAAAAGCATGGACAAGTTTTTCTAAATCCTGTTGCGACATTAGTTTTTTAATCCGTGATATATTCTTCAGGTGGTAGTATGCAGACCTAATAACTGTTGTAATGTGACTGTTAAAATTCAGGTCTGAGTCCATCACTACACCCAGATGTCTGGCTTTGTGAGTTATTTTGTAGTCTGCCGACTGAAGCTCTGCGATTACTTTTAATCGGTCCTTCTTTGCTCCAAAAACAATGATCTCAGTTTTTTGTTTGTTCAATTGGAGAAAGTTCTGAGTCATCCAGTCAGTGATGTGCTCAATGCACTTGCTCAGTGTTCTAATCGGAGAATAGTCTCCCGGTGTAATTTTTAAATAAATGTGGGTATCGTCTGTATAGATGTGATAGCTTAGATCGCTCTTTTTAATAATTTCAGCCAGAGGTAGCATATAAATATTAAAAAGCAAAAGTCCTAAGATGGAGCCTTGAGGAACCCCGCATGACATATTTATCAGTGTTGATTTGTAATTGCCTGTTGAGACAAAGTTTGTTCTGTCCTTTAAGTAGGAACTAAACTAGTTTAGAGCTGTTGCTGAAACTCCCACCCAGATTTCAAGACGGTCTAGCAATATGTTGTGGTCAACAGTATCAAAGGCAGCGCTGAGATCTAATAATACTAACACTGATATTCTGCCACTGTCTGTGTTCAAATGGATGTCATTTAAGACCTTAACAAGTGAAGTCTCAGTGCTGTGGTTAGGTCGAAAGCCTGACTGAAACACATCAATACCGTCAGTTAAAAACATGAAATTACTCAACTGTTGAAAAACTGCTTTTTCAATCAACTTGCTTAAAAAGGGAAGGTTTTATATTGGCCTGTAGTTATTCATTATGGTTTTGTCTAGGTTATGCTTTTTTAGGAGTGGTTTAATTATTGCAGTTTTCAGGGCCTGTGGAAATACACCTGATTGAAGAGACTTGTTTACTATGTGTAGTATATCTGAGGCCAAGCAATGAAAAACAGTTTTGATCATCCGGTCGGGATGATATCGAGGCTACAGGAGGAGGATTTCAGATGTTGGATAATGTCTTCCAGGTCTTTAGCATTTATCAGACGGACTTGGATCGATCCTACGCTGTCATTGGAGATAGTCGCAATTTCTACAGGCTCGCACTACCTGTTAGCATCTGGCATATGTTAGCATCTAGCTCTCCTGCTTACAAACTTTTAGCCATACCTGCTTATACAAGTAGTAGTTTTAGTTGTCTGCGATCTGCCGAGGCCTACTCCCACCTGTCGAGTACGGCTGTACTGAGGTGTTTTTCCTCCGGAGACGTCGTGAAGAGACGGAGCGGCTCTACCTGTTGCTGCCTGCGATCTGCGATCTACGGAGGCCTGCTCCCACCTGTAGAATACGGCTGTACAGGAGAGGTTTTTACCCCGGAGTCGTCGCGGAGAGACGGAGTGGATCCACGCTTCGGGCTTGGCCTGCTTCCACCGGGCGTGTGCTGCTGTACGGAGGAAGATTTTACCACCACTGGGGCCTGCTTTCCACCTGTCCTGGTTCTGCTGTCGCAGAGGCCTGCTTTCACCCCGGGGATACCACGGAGGGACCGGAGCGCTTCCACACTGCTGTTTTCGCCTGTCCTTTGCTGCTGTGCTGATTTTGCTCCAGGAACATCGCGGATACTGTGTGCTGGTCTGGGAAAATGGCCCATATCGGGATTCTGCTGTGCCTGTTAACTGTTTTGGACTATGAGAAGATCTCTAGTCATTCTGAGGAGTCTACTGGACTCAGGTCTGTTCTGCCACCCGCAGTGGGCATCCCCTGCAAAGGTTCGGATGTGTTGCTCAAACAATTACCGGTTGCCTTGTCACAGACAATCTGCTCTACAAAATATGTTTGTCTTTTTTGTTTTCCTGTGATGATGGTTCTTTGGGACTGCTTCTTAAGCTCTAATCACACTCTCGCAGACTTTTCCGGTGTTTCTAAAGTAGATGACGGTGTATTTGTGTCGTTTAAGAGGAAAATATGCCTGTTTTTGTTGTTGTTATTACTGTCAGGAAATGTACAACCTAACCCTGGTCCGCCCAGTAGTAGTAGTCAGATCGCTACTACTGCTGATTTTAAAGCTAGGTCTGGGTTGGGTTTCATCCACTTGAATGTGAATGAATTCTTCCTTTTCACAACAGGGAAGCATGTGTTAGAGTCGGTGAGGTCCTGATAATTTATTCCGGGAAATTACTCTGACCTACTAATTGACCTGACCGAAGTTATTGAGTCTATGTAAGTTTACTGCTTGGCTCAGATCCACCAACGTCAGCAAGATCTCACCTCTATTAACTCCTGAAGAACCAGGTTCAATTAACTGCTGTTTCAATTCAGACAACTCTATTAAATCTGTTTAAGCGATCCCGAAGGATTTTGATATCAGTAAATGAGGTGTGGCCCTACCTAAGTGTGAGTGTGGCAGGGTGCAGTCTTACCTTTGAAGCAGGAGAGGAGAGCGCAGATGTCTTTTAAGTTGTCCCAGTCCAAAAGGTGGGATCAGTTTATTTGAAGAAAAATAGGTCCAAACTAATACAGGGTTTTTACCTTCTCTCTTTACAACATTATAATCATACTAAACAAAATGATGCTGTGATCATGTTCAAATATGAAACTTTAATTCACAGTCTTACATTTATTACCAAAATTGTAATTTCAACTGCCCAATTCAGTTGTGATTTTTAAATCTCCCGATATAATTTAGAGGCATTTCCTCATAAATGACCGGTGATAATAAAAAGCACATTCAAACTTTCATTTTCACCCAATCAATTCACATCAATTTCATACCTTTTTTCCGACACAGATGGCGGGTACTAAAATCCACAAACACATACCTATCTCCCGCAGGTATTCGGAGGAAGATTCTCAAAGGTGGCGGTTACTAATACTCACAAACACATCTCAATTAATTCCACTCATTCACAAAGTAATTCACTCAGCTTTCAACGAAGAAAATCAAGAGATATTTACCAAGTTTGAGAGAACCTTACCGAGAGCTATTAACCCAGCTCTGAAGCTCTAACTCTCTCACCCACTGTCTTTATGCACAAAAACCGGATAGAAAACCCCAAAAACACCTCCTCCACACCCAATTTTGTGGAAAACTGTGCATGGCCTCTGATGTACAGGGCTGGACATGACCAGACATATTATATAGCTTATGGCATAAGACACACCTTCTCATGTTTGTGTAAAAAGGACATGACCCCTGTAGGACTTGAAAAATATTATTCTCGGCTATGACATAACCAACCCTTTTGAGGCCTCAATGTGTTTCTCCTTAAGTCAGGAGCCCCCCTCCCTGTGCACCGCTGTGAGAGGAGAGGGAATAAACTGCCTTCTCCCTTATCAGTGACACCCATAACTCATTATAGGCCTTACACTCAACTTAACAAACTACTTTGTTTATACTGTAAATATAGAAAAACATAACATATGAAACACTTTCATTGTGAGTTATACAAGAATATAATTGATTATACTTGATTATAATTAACTTTGGTTTTAAGCATTCAACATACTATGAAGATCTCAACACAAGCCTCCAGGAACCTGAACGCTCACTTGAAGAGGGCTTGGGCTGATGCTGGGCTAGAAACAGCCGTCACCTTCACAATCCTGCACACTGCCCTGGCAGACAATATCAAGCATCACCAAGATCCAGAAAGCAGGTCGATTCTCGCCAGGTTTATGTGTCACGACGTAAGCACTGCAGACCAGTTCTACGTGAATACGCCTGGAATAAAGGAGGGATTGAAGATCCGCTCCATGTTCAGGGCGGCAGCAGCAGCAGCATCATCGGAAGGAGTTCTACCGCCGTCAGATACCTCTGAAGAGGACTCAGGGGCGGAGAGCAGCGATACCTCTTCTTCAGGGCCGGTTGATACTCCTGATGTGGGGGTGGACTCAGCCTTTTTCCCTTGGTGCACCGTACAAGTTAGACGGCTAATATGGCCCCCGGGCCCCCGCTAATCATGTTTTAATCATGGTATTATTATGTTTATTATGCATATTGTGTATACTGTTTTTGTAAAAATAATGTGATAATTAAATAAATAAAAAAACATTTTAATAACGTTTAAGATTCCCAGGGGTTGATACAGTGCCAGGTATCATACTATTTACACAGAGTTTACCCAGGATTCAGACACCTTCCCTGGCTTGTAAAATGCGGTGATGCGCCCTGAAGGTATCAGTATTTAACCAAGTTAGATCCTAAGAAACCGGCCGGCCCGGACAACGTAGAACCTTTCTTTTTAAAGATAGCTGCAGATTTTATTGCTCCTCCTCTCACTACTCTTTTTAACCTCTCCCTCAGCTCTAGCACAATTCCAAAAGTATGGAAGTCAGCGTATGTCCTGCCTTTGCTAAAAGGAGGGGAGGCCACCTTATTAAATAACTATAGGCCAATCTCTAAGTTGTCAGTTCTGGCTAAGGTTCTTGAACGCTTAGTGAGTGAACAGGTAAAGGAGTTTTTATGTAACAATGACATCCTGTCTAAACATCACTAGGCCAGGGTGGGTGGAGGGGGTCAGGAGGACGGGACTGAGCTGACCGCCCAGAGGCACAGCAGAGGACCAGGAAGGGATCTCGGGCGGACGGCCCGGGGGCAAGGCAGAGTTCAAAAAGGGGGATTCGGGCGGACGGCCCGGGGGCAAGGCAGAGTCTAAGGTGGGGGACTCGGGCGGCCGAGCATGAGGGCGAAGGCAGCGGCAGGAAGTGTCAGGGGGCCGGGATCGCGGGCGAAGACCACGGCTCACAGAGAGCCGGGATCGAGGGCGAAGACCGCGGCTCTCAGGGGACCGGGCTCGAGGGCGAAGACCAGAGAGCGCCGGAGGCCGGGCAGGACCCGGTGTCGGCCGGACAGGAACCGGAGCTGGTGGGACAGGCCTCGGCAGGATCCCCCACGGAAGAGGACCAGGACACGGGATTGGCAGGACCCCCGGCGAGACAGAGGATGGCGGGGCCTCCAACGGGACAGGACAAAGGGTTGGCAGGACCCCCGGCAGGAGAGTAGACGGCGGGACATCCAACGGGACAGGACATAGGGTTGGCAGGACCCCCGGCAGGAGAGTAGACGGCGGGACCTCCAACGGGACAGGACAAGGGGTTGCAGGACCCCTGGCAGGAGAGTAGTCGGCGGGACTCCCAACGGGACAGGACATAGGGTTGGCAGGACGCCCGGCAGGAGAGTGGTCGGCGGGACTTCCAACAGGACTGGACATAGGATTGGCAGGACCCCCGGCAGGAGAGTAGTCGGCGGGACCCCCAACGGGACAGAACATGGAGTTGGTAGGAGCCCCAGCGGAACCTCCAACGGCACTTCAGTAGGGACTTGAGTTGGGACTGGAGAGGGAACTCGAGAGGTGACTCGAGAGGGGACTTGAGGAAACTGGAGAGGGGACTCGAGAGGGAACTTGAGATGGGACTAGAGTTGGGATTTGAGAAGGGACTAGGGAAGGGACTCGCGAAGGGAACTAGAGGAGGGACTAGAGAGGGGACTAAAGGAGGGACTAGAGAGGGGACTAGAGGAGGGACTAAAGGAGGGAACTCGAGAGGGAACTGGAGAGGGGACTCGAGAGGGGACTCGAGAGGGGACTCGAGAGGGGACTCGAGAGGGGACTCTGGTAGGAACTTGAGAGGTGACTAGAGAGGGGACTCGAGAAGGGACTCGAGAAGGGACTCGAGAGGGGACCTGAGAGGGGACCTGAGAGGGAACTGGAGAGGGAACTGGAGAGGGAACTGGAGAGGAGACTTGAGAGGGAACTCGAGAAGGGACTCGAGAGGGGACTCGAGAAGGGACTCGAGAGGGGACCCGAGAGGGGACTCGAGAGGGGACTCGAGAGGGGACCCGAGAGGGGACTCGAGAGGGGACCCGAGAGGGGACTCGAGAGGGGACTCGAGAAGGGACTCGAGAGGGGACTCGAGAGGGGACTCGAGAGGGGACCCGAGAGGGGACTCGAGAGGGGACTCGAGAGGGGACCTGAGAGGAGACTGGAGAGGGAACTGGAGAGGGGACTCGAGAGGGGACTCGAGAGGGGATCCGAGAGGGGACTCGAGAGGGGACTCAAGAGGGGACTCGAGAGGGGACCTGAGAGGAGACTGGAGAGGGAACTGGAGAGGGGACTCAAGAGGGGACTCGAAAGGGGACTCGAGAGGGGACTCGAAAGGGGACTCGAGAGGGGACTCGAGAGGGGACTCGAAAGGGGACTCGAGAGGGGACTCGAGAGGGGACTCGAAAAGGGACTCGAGAGGGGACTCGGGTAGGAACTTGAGAGGGGACTTGAGAGGGAACTTGTGTCGGTCGGTACGCCGAAAGGACACGGGGAGCTGGCGTCGTCTGGGGAGCCAGCAGGAGACGAGGTGCTGGAGTCGGCTGGTATGCCGACAAGACTCGGGGAGCTGGAGTCGGCTGGGGAGCCAGCAGGAGACGAGGTGCTGGAGTCGGCCGGTACGCCGACAAGACTCAGGGAGTTGGTGTTGGCTGAAGAGCCAACAGGAGACGAGGTGCTGGAGTCGGTCGGTACGCCGTCAAGACTCGGGGAGCTGGCGTCGGCTGGGGAGCCAGCAGGAGACGAGGTGCTGGAGTCGGGACCATGACTGCTGGAGCCGGTACTTGAGCCGGAACCATGGCTGGAACTGGGGCCGGAACCATGGCTGCTGGGCCCGGTACTTGAGCCGGAATCATGGCTGGAAATGGGGCCGGAACCATGGCTGTATGGGCCAGCTCTGGTGCAGGGACCACGGTTGTAAGATCCAGTTCTGGAGCCGGAAACATGGCTGTAAGGTCCGGAGCTGAAGCCTGGATCATGGCTGTGTGGGCCGGTTTTGGAGCCGGAAACATGGCTGCTGCGGCCGACACTGGAGCCGGAACCATGGCTGCTGGGGCTCGGGCTGCTAGCCTGGCCTTGCGACGACTCCTCTTAGCAGCCTCCTGAATACTCCGTGGACCTCCATAAGCCTGACGAGTTCCGGAATACGACTCCTGGACAGAAGCAGGAACTGGGACAGAAGCACGGGTTGACTTCAGGCGGAACCCACCAAGGCGTATGGTGCCAGGTTGGGAATTGGGAGACAGGGAGCTAGCATGCCTGGGGCTAGCAGGCCGGGAATCACATGCTTGAAGGAAGTCCAAAATCCAGTCAGGTAAAAACTCAACAAAACATGGTTTCTCTGCTGCCAACCGGAGCGCCTCTACCAGAGCGGCCCTCTTCTGCCGAACATTGGACGCTCCCTTCCACCAATCGAAGCAGCAAGCCAGATAGAAAGTTAAATGCTGTAATTCAACCTCCCATGGATCATCTGCTGGGTCCATTTTGTGGTCGGTTCGTTCTGTCACGGTAGAGCAAAGGAAGCAGGACCCAAATGCAGATTAAACTGATAATACCTTTATTTCAAGGATAATGAAATAGAACTTGGACAGACAGAACACTCACCGGTGAACACAGTCAACAACAAAAGACAAACCGACAAAGACAGACAGAAAAACCATAACTTAAATACACACAAGACTAATCACACAAACAAGACACAGGTGAGGAGGAAGGAGAAAACACAGGGGCCACAGGTGAACACAATTGGGTAATCAGACACACCAGGGAAACTAACGACAGGGAACCACAGACAGATCCAAACAAGACACAACACAACGCAGACAGAAAACCAAAAACAGATCTAGACAAGACAAAACACCACAAAGACAGATCGTGACAATTTGTATGCGGATGATACCGTGATGTACTGTGCAGGTCCCTCCATTCAGGAGGCTGTTTTTAACATTATTCAGACTCAGCTCTCTGAGCTAAAGCTTCTTTTAAATGTTGAGAAAACCAAGGTAATGCTCTTTTCTAAAGCTAAAAAGACACCAGAGCCTGTTTTAGATATTGTAACTACGCAAGGAATAAAACTTGAAGTGGTTACCTGTTACAAATACCTTGGTATCTGGCTTGATGATTGTCTCTCTTTTAAACTTCATGTCAATAACCTGCTTAAAAAGCTGAGGGTTAGGCTAGGTTTCTTCTACAGGAACAAGTCCTGTTTCTCGCTTGAGGCCAGGAAAAGGCTCTGTGACCTTTTGACCTGTGCTGGACTCTGGTGATCTGGTCTATATGAATGCACCTGCCCATTGCCTGGTCAAGTTAGATGCTGCGTATCACAGCGCTCTGTACAGTCACAAACTGTAAAGCATTAACCCATCACTGTACCCTGTATGCAAGGGCTGGTTTGCTTTCACTAACTGTACGGAGGCTCAGTCACTGGTACCTTTTTATATACAAAGCCATGTTAGGGAAACCTCCATCTTATATTTGCTCCCTGATCTCACGGAGAATTGTAAGTGGCTACTGCCTGAGATCGCATGCTGTGGTTTTATTAAATGTGCCAACTGCTAGGACTGTCTTAGGGAAGACAGCTTTTAGATGCGCAGCTCCTCTGTCTTGGAACAGTCTGCAAATTAAATGGAAACTGAACAATCTGGTGCCACTAAATGTTTTTAAAGCTCGGTTGGATGCGACTCAATCGGAAGCTGTTGGTACCTGTTTATGTGGATCATTATGTAAATGATGCTGTATGATGTCCTTTTGTTGTTCTGTTTATGTTTTTATGTTTCATGTGGAACTACTTGAGCAGGTCTCCCTTGAAAAAGAGATCAATGATCTCAATGGGATTTATCTGGATAAATAAAGGTTTGAAATGAAAAAGTGTGTCATGATGTCTGGATTGGCTTTGGGTGGACACAGGGACAGTACATTTGCTGTACCTGATGCAGAGGCACTGACTGCCTGTCTGATCTGCATGATGTTGTCAGTTAAGAAGGAGGCCAAGTCATTGCAGGCCCTGGTGGATAGAAATGCTGAGGCTATCGACACTGGGGGGTTAGTTAGTCTGTCGACGGTAGCAAACAAGGCACGTGAGTTGTTTTTATTTTTGGTAATGATGTCAGAGAAGAAAGACTGTCGTGCCTTTTTTATTTCCTGATTATAGAAACCGAGTTTCTCTTTATATATTTCGAAGTAAACTTGGAGATTTGTTTTTCTCCACCTGCGTTCAGCTTTTCTGCACTCAGTTGTTGCTTTTCTCACAGTCATGAATTTTCTCCATGGAGATTTTTTCTTGCTAGATACTTCCTTTATTTTAAAGGGAGCGATGGCATCTATAACATTTGTTATTTTAGAATTAAAATGATCAACTAGCTCATTTACTGAGAAGTTGGCATGGGCAATTGAGGGAGTAAAAATCTGAGCAAACATTTCCTCTGTATTTTCAGTTAAGTGACGTCTAGTGGTTACCTCTTTCTTAAAAGTTGTATGCACGGTAGAGCTCTCAAAGAAAACACAGGAATGGTCAGAGAGCGCAACATCAGTCACCACAAGCTTAGAGATGTTCAGACCCTTTGATACAATTAAGTCCAGGGTGTGCCCCTTATTGTGCGTCGGACCCTTGACATGCTGAGTCAGTCCATAGTTATCAAGAACACTAAACAGTTCTTTAGCCCCTCTGTCCTCAGGGTTGTCAACATGGATATTAAAATCACCAACAAAGATTAAACGGTCAAAGTCAATACACACTATAGACAACAACTCGGTAAAATCATCAAAAAAGCTTGCACAGTATTGTGCAAGCTTTTGAGAGATTCGGGATTCGAGATTGGGCTTCCAGCAGCTCTGGAGAGAGCTTTGCACCTGTGGCCACTAACGCTCATCATCTCTCTGCTTTGTTTCAAGACCCCGTCAGAAAGCTTTTGAATGGTGCTACTTTCCCAGTTGGTCTGCCTGCTCTTCACGTAGCTCTGCATGTCGTGTGTAGGTGCTTTCTGGAGAGAGGCACTGCTCAACCCACTCCTCCATAGTGAGACCCCCCGGAGGTCCAAGCTAACCTCACATGTTTCCATCTTAAGCTTTGTAAGTTTGTTTCGTAGCGGACTAAATGTAAATATATTTATAAAACGGACAAGTCAAATCAAGCAATCTGATTGGTCTATAGCATTTTTGCCGACCTTTTTTATTACAGATTTGAAAACATTGTTGCTTGCTTTAAAAGTAGCACAATTCATGATGTCAAACCTTGGAAAGTATCTAGATATCCCTGCCCTAATGCCAAAGTAACTGGCAACTGAATATGTGTCGCCATTTGATGTCTATGTCTGGACCGCTGCGTAACAATGAGGGTTTCTGCCCCGTTACTTCTCCGCTGTTTTCTTGTCCCAGTTTGAAAAGCAAACTACAGGCAGTTTGTTTTTCAGCCCAACTGTATACAGTTAAATCGACCGGACTTCTTTCTGCAGATGTGAGCGTCCTTAACAACGGTCAATAAGTCCTTGCTGCACATTATCCCTTACATGTTTCCATTTCAAGCTTTGTTAGTTGGTTGTAGCTTTTCTCAGACGCGGAGGGATACTGACTTGTGAAAAGTAACAATTCTACCCGTGATATACGCTCATTATATCACGGCTAAGAAGATTAGTCAGATTGCTTGATTTGACTTGTCCGTTTTATTTATTCGTCATCTATCCGTCATTATACATGTGTGTTTACACTGCTCCGTCGTCCATTGACTTCCGGTAAAAGTTCCTTCAAAATAAGAGTCCCGATCTTATTGCTATCAAAATAAAAGTGCAAAACGAAAACTTTACCATAGAAAAATATTGGCATACAAATATAATCACTTCTCTAAAAGGTAACTCATTTTAAATATAGTTAGACATATTAAAGGTAATTTACAATACGAATAATAATATTAGTAACATTAATAAGCTTTATATTTGTATATCACCTATTACAACAGTAGCCAAACTGGCTTTACAGCAGTTCAACAGACAGATTAGTATAACATGACAGGATGAAAGCAATGTAGAGGAGCAGCTACATTTCAACACATATATCCACGAAGGTTAATACATGAAGACTTGTGACTCGGACTTGACTCGGACACTCCTTGGGTGACTCGGACTTGGACTCGGACTCGAACAGTGGTGACTCGAGAGTGACTTGGACTCGTGAATTGGTGACTAAGACTACAACACTGCCTGAGGATACATACCTGAGGATATATACAATTTTTACATACATATTTCTTAGAGAGCATGTTTACTGACCTCAGTATCGACCAATAGGAGGAGAAGCAGGTGGTGTTCGAGGTCCGTTCTCGTTTCGGGGTCTTCGCCGGTCCGAAGCTGATCAACATGGCCGCCCTGTGGACGCGCATGGAGACGATGCAGGGACTCAGAGAGTTCTTCAGCTTCACCAACCTGAGGCTGAGGCTGCTGCGCCCGGCACTGGGAGGGACATACGTCCAGAGAGACAACCTGTTGAAGTACTTCTACGCTGTGTCCAACATCGATGTACCTGCCAGGTAACACACACACACACACACTCTCTCTCACACACACACACACACACACACACACACACACACACACACACACACACACACACACACACACACACACACACACACACACACACACACACACACACACACACACACACACACACACACACACACACACACACACACATACACACACACACACACACACACACACACACATTTAAATACTTGATTTGGTTCCACAAATGATATTACATAAGACAGGGAATCAAATATATCGGGGCTAAGCAGCACAGAACACATAGCAACTCCTTCTCCACACGGCTAAGCAGCAGCCTTAAGGGAACACACACACACACTGGGAGGTACTGGTACTTATACGCTGTGTCCAACATCGACGTCAGAGTTCCCGTTAGCCGGTAATTACTGGACTACGACCGGTAAAATATGCTGAAGACCGGCAAATCTAAATCTCTCCGGTCAAAGCGTCCGGTCAAAATATATTTCCCCTTAGCGCAACACCGCATCAGTTGCGCAACTTGCGCCACTTATGTTGAAGAAACACACTCCTCAATGTCAGTTTCGGTACTTTAATGACAAGGATGACGACACCCTGAAACAGAGCAATGCAGCAAGATAAGCTGACAAAGTACTAGATAAGATAAATAGTAAATGGACTGTACTTATATAGCGCTTTATCCAGTCCTTAAGACCCCTCAAAGCGCTTTACATACTACATGTCGTTCACCCATTCACACCCATTCATACAGAGCGGTGTATGTTAGGACATGCACTAACATGCATACACATTCACACACCGTTGGCCATGCCATCGGGAGCAACTCAGGGTTAAGTATCTTGCCCAAGGATACATCGACATGTTGACTGCATGGGCTGGGATCGAACCCACAACCTTCTGGTTGAAAGCCGACCGTACTCCCTCGCAGCCACATGTCACAGTATATGCATGTCATGACCAATACACATATATTCAATTACATAGAGTAAAGACACACCAAACAATAGTGGAAACAATCTTACATGAATGAGTGGATGAACGTCTCAACTCGAGGCGGAGTGAATGAACAATATTTGAACTAAAATGGCCGCTCGGCACTACCGGGTCAGAGCACGGCATATCTGGACAGCGACAGCGAAAGCAGTTTATCGCTGCCCTCTAGTGGCCAGCGATAAACTCTTCATCCCCCAGACCGGAAAACTATGGGCCGGAATAGATTAACGGTCTAAATCCAGCTGCCGGACTCGGGCTCGTAACGTGCAGGCGGCCTCCTCACGCGGCCTGGCCGAATAGGCTGGGGCAGCGTCGGCGGCGACTGCGGCACCGGGAGCGGTGCACCCAGGAAGGCACCCGTAGGAACGGTGAGGTCAGAGGACGCCTCACCAGCAGGTGTCGATGGGGAAGCGCCCATAGCCGAGTCGCGGGGTCCAACAGCCGGCCGCTGAGCAATCCCCTGGGGCGTCGCCCAGCCCGGGTGGATAGGTGGGGGCTGATGGCCCAGAGCAGCGGGCGGCGGCAACGGCGCAGCCGACTGCTCAAGGGCGCAGGGTGTGGCCGGCGTGTAGGCACGGAGGAAACGCCGGTTGCGCAGTGTCAAACGTCCCGAACCGTCAACCCTGACCCAATACTGGTCGTGGCCCAGCGACTCCACCACGATCCCTGACCCGTCCCATTTGTGGGGGCTCGGGCCTTGCTGGTTCTGGAGGAATACCCTTTCGCCGAGTGCCAATGGGTTGAGCGGTCTTGAGTGAGTCCCCAGAGACTCGGTGGTACGGGACATACGGGTCCGAAGGGCGTCCTCCTTCGCCGCCCATGCCTCGCGCCATAGCAGGCGGATATGCGGGTTCGATAACTTCTCGAGGCGGTTCACGAAGGAGAGCGAGCCACAAAGGGGGCGGCCGAAGATGATCTGCGCCGGCGAGAGGTTGCAGTCGTGGTCAGGCGTGTTTTGCAACTACAGCATAGCACGCAGGAAGCGGTCCTGATCAAGGCCGCCCGACGGGCCGGTGTTGGACATCAGGAGGCGCTTAGCAGTCTTAACCGCAACTTCCACCCTCCCATTTGACTGCGGAAAGCTAACGGAAGACACACGGTGTTTGACGTGCCGTAAGCGGAGGAAGTCCTCAGTGTGGCTCGCCTTGAATTCCGGACCACCGTCGCTCCAGAGCTCCTCCGGTACGCCGAAGGTGGCGAAGAACGAACGGAGGTGTTGGACCAGGCCAGCTGAGCCCGCCAGGGCAGTACCCGCCGTAGAGCTCAGGACCTCTACCCAGCCCGAGAGACGGTCCCCGACAACTAGGTAGTGGCGGCCCCCATGGTCGAAGAAGTCAGCAAACACTGCCTCGAATGGCGTGGACGGGGTGAGGACGGCAGGGGATGTGTAGCCGCCTGTGACGGAGCATTGCGGTTGCAGTCTGCACACCCGTCCCTGGTGGCCTGAATGTCCCTGGACATCCCGGGCCAGTAAACTATGGCTCGGGCATGCTGCCCCATCGCTGAGGTCCCCTGGTGAGCGGCATGGAGATGCCGAAGGACTCTCCCACGGAGGGATGGGGGGACCACGACGCGGTCCCGATAGAGCAGGACGCCGTCCTGTGCGTAGACGGACTCACAGACTGATGACAGACTCGCCAGGGCAGGGTCATTTACGTCAATCCCACCCTCCTGCTCGATGAGTTGGAGGAGGTGGCCGAGGCATCAGAATAGTCAATTATAATGTCTAACGCTTAATGTGGAGAAAGAGATGTCCTGGATGGGTTGATTGTGCGTTGATCTGTTGGTAATGCCTCAGGGTTCCGGTGGGCAAGTAAACAAATGCATAATGCTGCGCTATACTTTGCGGCCTCACCCGGTTGCATACAGATGTAGCGCTTCATTTCAGACAGTTTGAAACGCGAGGGCCGTGATTGGTACGTGATCTGCCCTCGCTCAAGGGAAAACCTCCAGCTTGACTTGAGACCTCCCCCGTGATAAATACATGTAATTATAATGAAGCCAGCTGCAATGGATCATTGATCCACCAGGGGGTGCAGTGAGGTTCCACACTGGAGCTCATGTGAAAGAAAGTCAGATTCAGTACGCTGGATGTACAGCGGAACTTTGTTCAGATCCATATGTCACGGATATCATACTCTGTGCTAAATAAGAGACATGTAATCATTTACAAAACATCACCATTTAACAAAATAATGTTGTTTAGTCGAAAAAAACAAACGGGAGGAAATGCAGCTCGGCTCTCGATTTGTAATCCTAATTTAATCATCATCTTCACCACGATCATTTATGTTTATGTTCGCCCAATTGACATGAAATCACTGACACATAATATATACTGTATTCAACTTCATAAAACGTTATTAACGAGCCTAAACTCAGTAATTCACTAAAGATATGTATATTTTAATGGAGCCTCGTCGGCAGATCAGGATCCCAACGCGTAGCGGAGGGATCTTGATCTGCATGAAGGGTGTTATTTTCCCCATAAGGAACAAGTCGCTGCAAATGATCCCGCTTATTACACGGCCACATTCTCAACCAAGTAACGACATGACTCCCAATATTAATTGAAATGCTTTTATGGATTTAGAAAATGTTTTTATTGATTTAAAAAATAGTTGTATGTATTGATTTAAATTGACATGCATCCGCTAAGAAAAATAGTCCGTTGTTACCGGTTTTTAAACAGTCTGAATGAAACGTTAGCTCTCAGCTGTGTGTTTACACAACTAATGGCCCATCAGCCACAGCTCTCTCCCCCCCCCCCCCCCCTGGTCTTTCTTCTCCAGCAGCTAAATTAACTGTAGGTTACTCTGAGTGACAAGCTTACAGTTAGACACAACACTGTCATTGCAAGTGACCCTCAGTTAGCTGACTTTTATGTTCAACTGCTAAATTCGTTACTGATAATAAAGGGCTTCTACTACCTAATTACCTTAACACTAGAACCGCCAGAGGTTTTTGTATAGGCCTACCTAACACCGTCAAATCCCGCTATTAGAATGCAATGTTTAACAACAGGGTGCTACATAACACACTTTCAGGAAAAGTCACGGACTGGGAGACTTTAATATTTTACTGAAAAAAAGTGACATTGCACACACACAACACGCACACAACACACACACACACACACAACACACATCACACACATTGACGTGATTGGCGGTTCTAGTGTTAAATAAACTCACTAATGAATGAAACCAGTTCAATACGCATTATTCTTATCATTCTTTATAAGCGCAGAAATAGTCTTAAAATCAGACCTGTTTTTGAAATGAAATCTGACGGCAGGCAGTTAGCTCTGATCACCTATGATAAATGCGCCACACCTAATCGCTGGCCATTCTGCCACAGAGCTCCCTCTATACAAATCAAACTGTAGACGGTGTGAAAGCACCTATTGTTTTAAATGATGGTCGGAATGTGAGCCTTCTGAATTACCGTGGGAGCACATTCTAAACTAAAGTGTTCAATCAATAAAGTAACATCTTATCTTAATAATATCTTCATATTAATAATAATAATAAATCATACAGTATGTGTCCGAAAGGGAGCAGGAGGAAGCAAACACAAACATATACTGCATATTAAAGCAAACGATTGTAAAGGTAAAAGTATGAGCATAACAAATAAAGAAGTGTAATGTAAACATTATTATTATGATTATTTAATATATAAAGACTATATATTATTGAATTACAAGATTAGATATACTTTATTTGATCTAAAATATTGATGTGTTCAAATGCTCTTCAAAACACAACTGCAAGTCCATGAAACTTGTCTTTCTGTATTTGTGAATGAAGCGCCATCTCCTGGTTAAAACCTGAAATTGAAAATCTGGCAACGCCCTCTTGGAAAATAGTGGGAGGGCTTAACATTCCTCTGGTCTTAGGCAGGTCGTAGGCAGGAAGCTGTAAGCTGGAGTCTGAAATGAGGTGCTACGTCTGTAGCGACACTTATTGTTTAGGTGTCTTTTAATAAGCAGGTAGTCATATATAGAAATGTTTATTGATTGGGATAAACCCCTACACAGTTACACACAGACATCCACACACATACACACACACACACACACACACACACACACACACACACACACACACACACACACACACACACACACACACACACACACACACCCACACCCACACCCACACCCACAAACACACTGACTGCAGCTATACCTACTGACACACTGCTGAACTGAGTGTGTGTGTGTGTGTGTGTGTGTGTGTTGCAGGTGTGTGTGTAACCTGCATGCGTCTCAGTGTGTGTTGCGTGATGCCACGCTGCAGTGTGACTGTGATCACAACACCAGCGGTCAGGACTGTCAGCGTTGCAGCCGAGGGTTCCAGTCCTGGAGGCCGGGGTCCTACCTGCCACTGCCCCGAGGCACCGCCAACCACTGTACGTACCTGAACACACCACGACCTACCTGAACACATCACAATGTACCTGAACACACCACAACCTATCTGAACACACCACGACGTACCTGAACACATCACAATGTACCTGAACACACCACAACCTACCTGAACACACCACGACGTACCTGAACACATCACAATGTACCTGAACACACCACAACCTACCTGAACACACCACGACGTACCTGAACACATCACAATGTACCTGAACACACCACGACCTACCTGAACACACCACGACCTACCTGAACACACCACGACGTACCTGACTTTTAATTGAGCTGCTCATATTCGCACTACAATATGCCATTTAAACATGTAGTGTATACCTGTGGTGTTTATTTTATTATCTTTGCTTTTTAATGCCTGTTGTAAAATGCCATTATATAATGTGTTTGTAATGTATTTATTCCTAAAAAGCATTTTAATTTGTTTAGTAAAGCACTTTGAATTGTCGCGTGCTGAAAAGTGCTATATAAATAAACTTGCCTTGCCTTGCCCTGCCTTGCCCTGAACACACCACAACGTACCTGGATACATTTACTGAAGTTTATTTTTACTGTGTGTTTTTGACAGGTGAAGCATCACAAACTGCAGCCAGTAAGTAATGTTTATCTCACCTTTTTACCTGTCTGTCTGCTCACCTGTGTGACATGTTGAATCCCCATCTCCGTACCATCCAGTGTTGCATCATGGGATGAACATCTCTTACAACTTTGTTAGTTACACATTCCCTCTGCTACAGAGCACTGTCACAATCACATTAAAACAGAAAGAAGAGCAAAATGAGTTGGTTAGTTAGTCAGTCAGTTAGTAGTTGGTTAGTCAGTTGGTTAGTTTGTCAGTTAGTTAGTTAGTTAGTTAGTTAGTCAGTTAATTGGTTAGTTAGTTAGTTAGTCAGTCAGTTATTCAGTTGGTTGGTTAGTCAGTTGGTTAGTTAGTTGGTTAGTCAGTCAGTTATTCAGTTGGTTGGTTAGTC
>NW_022991806.1:0-37249 GCF_902827175.1 Gymnodraco acuticeps
TACATACTGATATACACCTGAACATCAACAGGAGAGGACTCTTTAAAGTAGAGACACTACATACTGATATACACCTGAACATCAACAGGAGAGGACTCTTTAAAGTAGAGACACTACATACTGATATACGCCTGAAACGTCAGCAGGAGAGGACTCTTTAAAGTAGAGACACTACATACTGAATATACCCTGAACATCAGCAGGAGAGGACTCTTTAAAGTAGAGATACTACATACTGATATACACCTGAACATCAGCAGGAGAGGACTCTTTAAAAGTAGAGACACTACATACTGATATACACCTGAACATCAGCAGGAGAGGACTCTTTAAAGTAGAGACACTACATACTGATATACACCTGAACATCCAGCAGGAGAGGACTCTTTAAAGTAGCAGACACTACATACTGATATACACCTGAACCTCAGCAAGAGAGGACTCTTTAAAGTAGAGACACTACATACTGATATACAACCTGAACATCAGCAGGAGAGGACTCTTTAAAGTAGAGACACTACATACTGATATTACACCTGAACCATCAGCAGGAGAGGACTCGTTAAAGTAGAGACACTACATACTGATATACACCTGAACATCAGCAGGAGAGGAATCTTTAAAGTAGAGACACTACATACTGATATACACCTGAACATCAGCAGGAGAGGACTCTTTAAAGTAGAGACACTACATACTGATATACACTAGCAGGAGAGGACTCTTTAAAGTAGAGACACTACATACTGATATACACCTGAACATCAGCAGGAGAGACTCTTTAAAGTAGAGACACTACATACTGATACACCTGAACATCAGCAGGAGAGGACTCTTTAAAGTAGAGACACTACATACTGATATACACCTGAACATCAGCAGGAGAGAGGGACCTCTTTAAGTAGAGACCTACATACTGATATACACCTGAACATCAGCAGGAGAGGACTCTTAAAGTAGAGACACTACATACTGATAACACCTGAACATCAGCAGGAGAGGACTCTTTAAAGTAGAGACACTACATACTGATATACACCTGAACATCAGCAGGAGAGGACTCTTTAAAGTAGAGACACTACATACTGATATACACCTGAACATCAGCAGGAGAGGACTCTTTAAAGTAGAGACACTACATATTTATATACACCTGAACATCAGCAGGAGAGGACTCTTTAAAGTAGAGACACTACATACTGATATACACCTGAACATCAGCAGGAGAGGACTCTTTAAAGTAGAGACACTACATACTGATATACACCTGAACATCAGCAGGAGAGGACTCTTTAAAGTAGAGACACTACATACTGATATACACCTGAACATCAGCAGGAGAGGACTCTTTAAAGTAGAGACACTACATACTGATATACACCTGAACATCAGCAGGAGAGGACTCTTTAAAGTAGAGACACTACATACTGATAATAAGTTAGATATAATATAGGGCTTCCTTAATAGACCCTGTTATTTTACCCTGTAAACTGCACCATGTCCTGTCCTGTTCTCAGATCATCTCCTCATGATGCCTTCACTGAGCGTGGGAATAAAAGGCTTCCCTGGTTCCATGTCACTTGTTGAAACTCGTTTGATTGCGTCAGATGGGCGGGTCAAAGATGCTAATCCCTTTGTACACATTCACTCCTGTGAGTAATACATTAAACAGTGAAGACATCTGGCATTTCAAGACTTATATCATACAAAAATAAGACTTATTAAAAAGTAGTGGAGTAAAAGTACACAATTTACCTCTGAATTAAGTGGAAGTACAAAGTAGAATAAAATAGAAATACTCAAATTTCAGTACTTGAGCAATCGTACCAAGTTACTTTACACACCTCCACTGGCTTTAAATACAGTATTCATCCAATGTAGCCCCGCCCCTTTCTCCACTTCCTGTTCAACCATGTCTTACTTCTTCAGGTTTAGCTCCAGCAGCAATATAAACAAAGAGTTATATTTGGGATCATCCACATCGACACTGTGATGGTTTTACAGCATCCTCTGTTAGTGACTGCAGGATGACATTTGACAGTCAATTCTGACATGAGGACATTTTTCATAACTCTGTAGAGTCTTGAGGTGAAGATGCTCTGATATAACTCTGTAGAGTCTTGAGGTGAAGATGCTCTGATATAACTCTGTAGAGTCTTGTGGTGAAGATGCTCTGATATAACTCTGTAGAGTCTTGTGGTGAAGATGCTCTGATATAACTCTGTAGAGTCTTGAGGTGAAGATGCTCTGATATAACTCTGTAGAGTCTTGTGGTGAAGATGCTCTGATATAACTCTGTAGAGTCTTGAGGTGAAGATGCTCTGATATAACTCTGTAGAGTCTTGAGGTGAAGATGCTCTGATATAACTCTGTAGAGTCTTGATGTGAAGATGCTCTGATATAACTCTGTAGAGTCTTGAGGTGAAGATGCTCTGATATAACCAGTGCTTGAATTGGAATGAAAAAGGTGCCAGTACTCTAAAATCAGCAACTTTTTCAAGTCAATTTTATATATACAGCCCACAAACAAGAATTTGGCTACTATAATGCTGGTGGGTTTGTCTCTTTACTACTGTATATTTTAGAAAGGTTCACTGTACTTAACATTTTTTATGATAGGCAGCGGATATGGCTAAAGCTCAGTAAGGTCAATATTAACTGAAAATATAGCAATCAAAGTCTAGATCTTCTGCTGAAGACACATGAAGCAGAGACCTTTCAGGTGAGAGCCCCTCTGGTGGTGTTCAACATTAGTGACAAGGAAACAAAGCTCTGGTCAGAAGCATTTTTTATAAAAAGCTTTAACAAAATTAAGTATTTCTGTACATTTTGAATGCAATCTAACTTTCCAACTCAGAAAACGAAAAACGAAAAAGTGCCAAAAGTCTTCTCACATGGCTGAGCTGCTTTGCAATATACTTCACCACTGAAGAATACAAATATGTATAAAGTAAACTATGATGCAATCTAACTTTCCAACTCAGAAAAATGATAAAGAGCATGAACAAAGAACATGTAAAAACAAATGCAAAATTTGCACAATCTAAAATGAGAAACTGTAACTGCAAGTAACAAAGTCTGAGCCATGGTAAAGAGTTACATTGAACACCAAGCTGATCAGATAACTCCCTGGTTGGTCTGAAGTCCTTCTATCTCCAGGATCTGTACAAATCGGCACATTATGCCAAAAGTCTTCTCACTGGGTGAGCTGCTTTGCAATATACTTCACATTGTTAGAAAAGGCTCCAGAAGGCCTTGGGGACATCAGTATCAGGGGCTGGAGCTGGACAGGCTCTTTCATCAGCACTTCTCCTTCCCTTTGCCAGCCAGGACCTCACATACTGTTCCGGATTGAACTGTCCTAGTGATGGTCCATTACATTTAATGAAAACCAGGCTGGACAGTCGGCTGACAGAGAGAGCATTCCTTTTTGCAGTAAGGATATCGTTCATGCAGCTGAATGCCCGCTCACACTCACTAGTGGAGACAGCGATGGTTCGGACTGCTTTCAGTAGAGGCTCCATGGCAGCAGGTGTACGGGATGCCCTGGTTTCGTTGTATTCGCGAAAGCCCTGAACAGTCTCTCTTCTGTCCACTTTCAGCACTTCGCACAAACGTAGCACCTCTACGTCCCCATACTGTACGTCTAACTCCTCTTCAGGCCAACTTCCAGGATGGATAACTTTCATGTCCTGGATTAGCTGATTGTCCCGGGCCTCCCGGCCATGTAATGAGATTTCTCTTGTGCTGACATGAGAGGAGGTTGTGGAAGTCATTCTGTGTCTCAGATTCTCTACCATACTGCGGAAAAACTGACCTGCATGAATCTGTACAAGCCTGCCATTCTCACGCAGGGCAACACCCTTGAAGGACTTCTCAGCTAGAGCTGTATGAACTGTAGTCATGTGTGGGCCAGGCATGGTGACCATGGATTCAAAAACTCGTATTTCTCGAGTTAAGAGCCTATCTGCTGTAGGCAGTGTCATCTCTCTTTTTGGAGTTGCCGAGAGAGGTCGCTGAGCTCTGTGAGCGCATCGTACATCAGTCCCAGATTGCTGACAAACGTTGCAGATGTGAGCACATCATCCAGGCCCTTGTACTTTGCTCTGTCTCTGGAATCCCTGCTCGTGTCGTTTGCAGCATTTGTGAAGTGATCATGAAGCACTCGGTAGTTTTCCCCAGACTGCTCTGACGCTCCTTTCACTTGATGCCACCCAGCGGATGGACAAAACACGCCCTATCACCAGGAGACGCTGTCCGACTGCTTGCGCACACTGCGCTAACTGCCTCTGATTTTTTGGGGGAGGCATGGAACAAGGAATAGAGTTTGTCAAAAAAGATCTGGAAATGATTGAGCCCTGAGACCTCCTTGACCACATCCCCAACTGCCAGCTCTAGACGATGATTGGAGCAGTGCCACACAAACAGGCTTGGGAATTTACTACACAACTGGGTAGCAACGCCTGTTCTCTTCCCTAGCATGACTGAAGCCCCATCACATGCAAAAGAAACGAAACACTGACCTAAAAAGTCCTCGTTAAAATCTCTTCCAAGACACTCCATTAACGCCTTTGTGATGTCATCAGCCGTTGTTCCATCCAACTCGATCAGCTCCCAAAAAAACGTTTCGGGCTCAGCATCAGCTAATGCTGAGCGTAGACACACAACAAGCACCGTTTTACCACCATCGACCAAAACACAGAGTTTTCTTTGGTTTTCTGTAATGTCTTTTGCCATTTATTTCTTCAGCTCATGAGCTATGTGGTCGATGATTTCGCCACAGGTTTTATTGGAGTGCAAAACCCTGCCCACGTTCAGCCCATTCAGTTTCTGTACATTCAAATCAATTGGCATGTCTGTGAATGGCCGGCTATGTTTGCCAATTTTATATGCCGTTCGAAAAACTCTGATAGTGGTGTCTAATTCAGATTTATGCATAGACTGCACTTGATGTTGAATAGTTTCACGTGAAGCAGATGTAAGGATGTCAGCAGCTTTTACATGGGCTTGTGATTCTTTATGTTCTTTGATTTTTTTTCTCAGGCTAGCTTGTTGTTTGCCCTTGTCAACACCGAAATGAGACACTGCACACTCACCCCATTCAGTTGACAGTTTCAGTCCTTGTCCAGTGTGTATTCCCAAAGACTTGACATCTCTGCATATCCGACATCCTAGCTTCTTATCTTTAAGAAGGAGCCATGCATTGGTCTTGCAAAAATATTGCACCTGGTCCGTTGTCCAGCAGTCAGGTGCATCGCTTTGCCCGGTGTTGGTGGTGGCAGTTGCGCCAGCAGCAGCTAACGTTAGAGGCTCTGGAGGAGGCGGCGGAGCTAGTGCTAATGCTAATGCACTAGAACTTGGAGCAGGAGGATCAACCAAAGAAAGCTCCCCATCAGACACAATTTCCAACACAGGCACAGCATTCTCTGAATTTGAAGTTTCTTCCGGCGACAACCGCTGTCTTTTTGCACTTTTATTAATCCACGCTAACATTTTAGAAATGCTAATTTGTGACGTGACTTGCTTTCCTTCTCTCGGGGGCGTGCCTGCTCTGTTCTATCACTCTACATAGCCACCCACTGGGTGGGAGTTGCACTGCATAAACACAACACACGTGCATCTAGGTATGTAAATTGTAAAGCATTAAAACATGGTTTTACTAACGGTTTTCAGTATGTTGTTACTTCGGCATTATTATTATTATTATTATTTTGAAACGTGTATTACTATTAAATCACGGTCAAATAGGTTAATTTTGACATAGTCGTTTCCACCACAGTATTTACATGGAGAAGATAAGCCCCGCCCCCTCTCCAGCACGTTCTGTTTGAATGACAGGAGTAAACAGCTGACAGCCGCTGTGAAACTCCAGCGGTTAGAGCGATGAGAATGTCCGTTCGGCACCTCATGACGCATCTACTGAGTACCGGGCGGCTGTATATATATATATGGATGTATAATAAGAACGGCGGGAGAGTGTTGAGTACTGGCACGGTGCATGAGTACCGTAGTACCGCCAGCATGCCGGTACTGAGCAAGAAGTGCCGGTACTCCATGGATCAGAACCAGAAGTGCCGGTACTGCGTACCGGTGAGTACCGGCCCAATTCCAGCACTGGATATAACTCTGTAGAGTCTTGAGGTGAAGATGCTCTGATATAACTCTGTAGAGTCTTGAGGTGAAGATGCTCTGATATAACTCTGTAGAGTCTTGTGGTGAAGATGCTCTGATATAACTCTGTAGAGTCTTGAGGTGAAGATGCTCTGATATAACTCTGTAGAGTCTTGAAGTGAAGATGCTCTGATATAACTCTGTAGAGTCTTGTGGTCAAGATGCTCTGATATAACTCTGTAGAGTCTTGAGGTGAAGATGCTCTGATATAACTCTGTAGAGCAGGGGTGCCCAACCAGTCGATCGCGATCGACCGGTCGATCGCGGGGAGATTCCCAGTCGATCGCGAGATGTGTCTAAAAATAGAACAACAATATTCTGTTTTATCGTTAATGTCCTATAAAATAATCTTCCTGTGCCAGAATAATGCACTTGAACGCATCAAAGCTTTGTGATTGGCCGGCTAGACCCCATGTGTCGGGGCGTGGCTGGTCGGCAGTGGGCACTATTTCGCTGACATTGTCCGTGTCAACAGGAGTGACAGTCCGCACACACACAAGACCGCAATTATGGCAGAAGCAAAAAAGCCCAAAATATATAATTTTCACTCCGAGTGGGAAGATGATTATTTTTGTATCTATTCCAATTCAAAGTCCATCTGTCTCATCTGCAATGCGAGCGTGGCTTTATCGAATAAGGGTAATTTAGGAGCGGCATTTCAAAACAGTGCACAAACGCTACGAGACGGAATTCCCTCCTAATTCTGCCCTACGCTCCAAAAGGGGAGGGGCCTGAAAGGACAGCTAAATGCACAGCAGTCCATTTTCACCAGGCCCAACAACAAGAGCAAGGCTGCTACCAGAGCATCTTATCGTGCCGACGCGCTTTTGGGGGACAGTAAAAATAACAGTAGCATTTCAACAGGTTTTTGATATAATAAAAACTCAAGTTAGATACCGTTATTAATCAGCTGTAAGTTTTAGTTTGTTTGAACTTATTCATTATAATTATTGTACAAAATGGTATAAGAATGCAAACTTAAATTGATTATAGTCTATTATCAATTCAGGTTAAGAAACTAGTGTTGCTTGCATCCTATTTTAAAGGCATTTCTTTTTATACTCTACTAAAATGCAACAAAAAAAGGGTTTGATTCTATTAATTTTGTCTTTTTTATTGCACTTTGGCAGCAGATTCCTGTGGAGCTTCAGATCTGAGTTGTCTTATTAGTAAGCCTAATTTGAATGGCAAAGAAAGGGTTCAGAGTATTTTCTTTTTTCCCTGTGTCATATGTGGCAGCACTGTTCAATGTTTCTTGAAAACATTACCCACTGTAGTGACGTGTGAATAAACTCCAACTCTGTATCAACAACACTGTTGTGTAACTTCAGTTAAATACTTGTATGTGTGTAGATTAGAAAGAGGTAAGATAAAGGATCTGCAGTATTTTATGGAGTATTCATCGTACAAAGGTCAGTTTTATACAAGTAGAAGTGTGTATTTACCTGGTAGTTTACCTGGTAATGGCTACGTCTCTCTATTTGGACTGGTAGATCTCGGCAGACTGGCAACTTTAAAAGTAGCTCTCGGTTCAAAAAAGGTTGGGCACCCCTGCTGTAGAGTCTTGTGGTGAAGATGCTCTGATATAACTCTGTAGAGTCTTGTGGTGAAGATGCTCTGATATAACTCTGTAGAGTCTTGTGGTGAAGATGCTCTGATATAACTCTGTAGAGTCTTGAGGTGAAGATGCTCTGATATAACTCTGTAGAGTCTTGTGGTGAAGATGCTCTGATATAACTCTGTAGAGTCTTGAGGTGAAGATGCTCTGATATAACTCTGTAGAGTCTTGAGGTCAAGATGCTCTGATATAACTCTGTAGAGTCTTGTGGTGAAGATACTCTGATATAACTCTGTAGAGTCTTGAGGTGAAGATGCTCTGATATAACTCTGTAGAGTCTTGTGGTGAAGATGCTCTGATATAACTCTGTAGAGTCTTGAGGTGAAGATGCTCTGATATAACTCTGTAGAGTCTTGTGGTGAAGATGCTCTGATATAACTCTGTAGAGACTTGAGGTGAAGATGCTCTGATATAACTCTGTAGAGTCTTGAGGTGAAGATGCTCTGATATAACTCTGTAGAGTCTTGAGGTGAAGATGCTCTGATATAACTCTGTAGAGTCTTGAGGTGAAGATGCTCTGATATAACTCTGTAGAGTCTTGAGGTGAAGATGCTCTGATATAACTCTGTAGAGTCTTGTGGTGAAGATGCTCTGATATGAGGAGAAGAACCAGAACATATGAGCCGGACTGCAGACTTAAGATCATTTTTATAATAACTCTCACTGACAGAAGACCACAGTGCTGACATTCAGAAACACAAGTTCAGCTAGAGACCAGACCCTGAGTATGGTGACATCACTATGTAACACTCACGCTTCTATCTATAACACATTGTACGTGAGGCTAAGGGGCAGGACATCTATCTAAAAGTGGTTGAACAATCACAACAGAGCCAGCCAGCTAACCAATCAGAGCAGACTGGGCTCTGGTTTCAGACATAGGGTGAAACAATGTCAGCTTGATGCATGATTAATAACAAGTAGTTTTATTGAAGTGTGTATGTGAAGACCGCACACCTGAACAGGTAACCTTTAAAGGTCCCATGCTTTTCTGGTTATTACCCGTCCCCTTGTGTTATGAAGGTTGTTCTGAATGTAAACGGTCTGCAGAGCCACAAACCCTCAAAGTGCACCCTGTAGCGAGTAAAACTCTAACACAGAGAAGACCGTCTGTGCTGCCCCAGAACGCCTCTGGACATTTATCTTTTTCCATTTTTTTTCCTGGGTCGTAGTGACGTAACGGCTACGCAGATTGATCCAAATGGACCAATCCGCGGACTTCCTCACACACACACACACACACACACACACACACACACACACACACACACACACACACACACACACACACACACACACACACACACACATACTATACAGAGATGCTGTATGTGAAACCAATGTGAGTTTGGAAAATTGAACAATGTACATCTATTCTAGTCGACCTCAACAATGGAATTATGATCAGTAGAAATGGCCACATCATGGGACCTTTAACATGTCAGTTGTCCTTGTGGAAGTACATGTGTAATCCTGCCTGCTGATCAAACTTAAGTAAAGTACAAGTACCTCCAGTTGTTCAGTACTTGAGTAAATGTACGCCGTTATATTACTTGTAATTGTTCATTCTCTTTTCCACTTTTTAATTATAATAAGTATTTTAAGTATTGTATTATAACGTCTGAACACACTTCTACCTATCTATCTATCTATCTATCTATCTATCTATCTATCTATCTATCTATCTATCTATCTACCTACCTATCTATCTATCTATCTATCTATCTATCTATCTATCTATCTATCTATCTATCTATCTATCTATATATACCACTGTATAAACCAAATGCATTATTATTATTATTATTATTATTTTGTTATTATTGTCATTTGTCC
This sequence comes from Gymnodraco acuticeps, assembly GCF_902827175.1. Taxonomy (NCBI): domain Eukaryota; kingdom Metazoa; phylum Chordata; class Actinopteri; order Perciformes; family Bathydraconidae; genus Gymnodraco; species Gymnodraco acuticeps. Next base: position 9,626 of record NW_022991806.1, read on the forward strand.
TGACTTTTCAGTGTGCCCTGAACGCATCGCGGGACTCCGCTGCATATTGTTGTTGTATTTTCGGCGCAGCGGCGGTGGGAGTTTCTAGTTGCGGTCGCTGTCTGCGGACTCAGCGGTCTCTGAGGGGGCGAAGGAGACTCTGCTTTACTGACGTTATCTGGAATACAACTAAGCTACAAGTCCCTGTCAAAGTAACCGAGAGGAGCCTTCGGGTATGTAGTGTTTCTGAATTAAAAGTTGGCTTTAGAAAAAAAGCTGTGCTACTTTTCCCCATGTGTGCTAATATGCTAACGGTTAGCACCAGTGATAAGCTCCTCTTCTTTGACTTTTCGCTGTCAAATATGAACGTTAACATTCAGATGGAGGACGGATGGATTTGTTTGTGTCAAAAACAAGCGAGCAAAGTGGAGTTATCTTCGGCAAAACAACGCAAGTAGCAACAGATTAGCTTCAGGATGCTAACTTCTGAGCTAGTTTGTCTAAGCTGCCAATCAGAAAAAAGTACTCAGATCCTGTACTTGTGTAAAAGTAGAAGTACGCAGATATTGTACGTGTGTAAAAGTAGAAGTACCAAAGTGTAGGAATACCTTTAGTTACTTTACAGATGTGGATGAATGATGTGAAATATAATCAAGTGTTAAATCAGACTTTAGTTCCACCTGGAGTAAATCCACCAGCTACCCTGCAGTATACAAAGTCATTCAAACTAGCTGCACCTTCACCAGCTTTGAGAACACTTTCATGATCAATCATTATAAAACATATCATATATATTATTCTGAAATGGACCAATCTGCACAACGACTACTTTCACTGTCGCTACTTTCACTATATTTTGATGAGAATACTTTTCTACTCTCACTTGAGGAACATTTTGAATGCAGGACTTTTACTGTAACAGAGTATTCCTACACTCTGGAACTTCTACTTTTACTCAAGTACAAGACCTGAGTACTTCTACTTTTACTCAAGTACAAGGTCTGAGTACTTCTACTTTTACTCAAGTACAAGATCTGAGTACTTCTACTTTTACTCAAGTACAAGATCTGAGTACTTCTACTTTTACTCAAGTACAAGATATGAGTACTTCTACTTTTACTCAAATACAAGATCTGAGTACTTCTACTTTTACTCAAGTACAATATCTGAGTACTTCTACTTTTACTCAAGTACAATATCTGAGTACTTCTACTTTTACTCGAGTACAATATATGAGTACTTCTACTTTTACTAAAGTACAAGATCTGAGTACTACTTCCACCTTCAGTGATTACTAAACAAAGCCTTAAGGACACTTTATTGATAGTAAAGTGTGAACATAAAAGAAGACGCGTGTATTGCCCTCTTTAGTGTTTGCTCAGTGGCATCAAGTCGTTGTGGTTTATGTATTTATGGCAGGACTGAAAACGCTCCATTTATCAACGGCCTGATGCATGATTATAGAAACTAGGGATGGGAACGATTCATGGAATATGAGGTATGAATATTTAAAAAAAATGTTGGGAGGTGTGCGTAAGTTGAAATAATTCAATGTATGCGACAGAGCCATAGCTGAGTGTGGGGTCTGCAGGAACGCTCACCGGCCCCTCACAACGGGCAGATCACCGGCCCCTCACAGCGGGCAGATCACCGGCCCCTCACAGCGGGCAGATCACCGGCCCCTCACAGCGGGCAGATCACCGGCAGATCACCGGCCCCTCACAGCGGGCAGATCACCGGCCCCTCACAGCGGGCAGATCACCGGCCCCTCACAGCGGGCAGATCACCGGCCCCTCACAGCGGGCTGATCACCGGCCCCTCACAGCGGGCAGATCACCGGCCCCTCACAGCGGGCAGATCACCGGCCCCTCACAGCGGGCAGATCACCGGCCCCTCACAGCGGGCAGATCACCGGCCCCTCACAGCGGGCTGATCACCGGCCCCTCACAGCGGGCAGATCACCGGCCCCTCACAGCGGGCAGATCACCGGCCCCTCACAGCGGGCAGATCACCGGCCCCTCACAGCGGGCAGATCACCGGCCCCTCACAGCGGGCTGCTGGTCTCTCTCTCGTCCGGTTAGACTTCTCTCGCCTTTATGTCCAAAGCATGAAAGCTGTAGCCGATAGCTGCCAACGGTTCAAACTGAAAACCACTTCAAGACATTTCACCAATTCCACCTGGTTTCTACATTTATCTGAACATGCTTTTTTTTTTTGTTAAACTTTTTCCCACATTTTTTTTTTTTTTATAGGATATGTACATTTCGGTTAACCGGTTGAATATTCGAATATACATTTGCTTTCAAATTCCCATCCCTAAGAGAAACTACTTGTCAAAGAGTTGTTAAAGTGTGTACTTGTACCTCAGTGTACACTTTAACGCGTCCTGTGGAACTGAATGTGTGATCCTGCCTCGCCTTCTGTCCACCACAAAAAGAGAGTTTGACTTTTCTTGAGTCTGGTTTATATTCCCAGTTAACTGGTTTATATTCCCAGTTAACTGGTTTATATTCCCAGTTAACTGGTTTATATTCCCAGTTAACTGGTTTTATATTCCCAGTTAACTGGTTTTATATTCCCAGTTAACTGGTTTATATTCCCAGCTAACTGGTTTTATATTCCCAGTTAACTGGTTTATATTCCCAGTTAACTGGTTTTATATTCCCAGTTAACTGGTTTATATTCCCAGTTAACTGGTTTATATTCCCAGTTAACTGGTTTTATATTCCCAGTTAACTGGTTTATATTCCCAGTTAACTGGTTTTATATTCCCAGTTAACTGGTTTATATTCCCAGTTAACTGGTTTATATTCCCAGTTAACTGGTTTTATATTCCCAGTTAACTGGTTTATATTCCCAGTTAACTGGTTTTATATTCCCAGTTAACTGGTTTTATATTCCCAGTTAACTGGTTATATTCCCAGTTAACTGGTTTTATATTCCCAGTTAACTGGTTTATATTCCCAGTTAACTGGTTTATATTCCCAGTTAACTGGTTTATATTCCCAGTTAACTGGTTTTATATTCCCAGTTAACTGGTTTATATTCCCAGTTAACTGGTTTTATATTCCCAGTTAACTGGTTTATATTCCCAGTTAACTGGTTTATATTCCCAGTTAACTGGTTTATATTCCCAGTTAACTGGTTTTATATTCCCAGTTAACTGGTTTTATATTCCCAGTTAACTGGTTTTATATTCCCAGTTAACTGGTTTATATTCCCAGTTAACTGGTTTATATTCCCAGTTAACTGGTTTTATATTCCCAGCTAACTGGTTTTATATTCCCAGTTAACTGGGACGACATGACATCATGATGTCCCCGGAAGAATCAAATGGACAGTGACGTTTCTCCAACGAGGCGTTTTGGGGAGGTCTTCTCTGTGTTAGAGGGTTACTCGCTACAGGGCGCACTTTGAGGGTTTGACTCTGCAGACCGTTCACATGCAGAAACACCTTCATAACAACAAGGGGACGGGTAAGAACTAAAGCATGACATGTCACCTTTAAATGGCACGTAACATTTTACTCCACCTAACGCCTGAAACGCTTCCTTTGCTTACATCCGGATCATAGTGACATCACTATGTAACACTCACGCTCCTATTGGCTAGCGCTCCGACACATTGTACGTGATAGGCTAATAAAGAGATGTATCTTAATGTCGCAAAAACAGTACTTGATACTTGTTTTATAAGAAAATAATATTGTATTGAAACTACTCTCGTGTGTGTGTGTGTGTGTGTGTGTGTGTGTGTGTGTGTGTGTGTGTGTGTGTGTGTGTGTGTGTGTGTGTGTGTGTGTGTGTGTGTGTGTGTGTGTGTGTGTGTGTGTGTGTGTGTGTGTGTGTGTGTGTGTGTGTGTGTGTGTGTGTGTGGTGTGTGTGTGTGTGTGTTGTGTGTGTGTGTGTGTGTGTGTGTGTGTGTGTGTGTGTGTGTTGTGGTGTGTGTGTGTGTAGTGTGTGTGTGTGTGTGTGTGTGTGTGTGTGTGTGTGGTGTGTGTGTGTGTGTGTGTGTGTGTGTTGTGTGTGTGTGTGTGTTGTGTGTGTGTGTGTGTGTGTGTGTTGTGTGTGTGTGTGTGTGTGTGTGTGTGTGTGTGTGTGTTGCGTCACTCCTTCATCCTCGTTGTGTTTTGTAAAACGAGTCGAGCCAGCGCTCAGAGGGCGAGGCCGCTGACAAGCTGCCAGGTGATCGCCTCCTCTCTGTGTGCTGCCGTGTAATCCGGCACATAATCCAATATGTCTCTGTGTATAAATGGATGCAGATTAGAAGGAGGATCACAGGGAGACGAGCAGGCAGCGCGTGACGCCCAGCGCTTTTAAATATATATAAAAAAGCGTGCCAGGAGAATTTCTGCTTATCTGTTAATTATTGATTGTAAAGATTATTGAAAAAGGAGGCTATTTAAAGAGGCCACATTCTGCTTTTGGGGGTTGTCCTTCCCTGCAGAGCAGGGGTGGGGAACCTCCGGCCTCCGGGCCGTATACGGCCCACGAGGTAATTTATAAACACACGCAAAAAATTAAAGAAATCTAGACCGCAAAAAAATTAAACAAGCGAGTGCTTGTTTTTCCTGGCCACGGTCAGGGTCCTTGAACACAACACGAGCCTAACGTGTCATCACGTGGTATATGTCTCGTCTGACAGGAGTGCAGTTCTGACGGAGAGCACCAGAACGCGGCTCCTGGGCGGGACCTCACACATGCAGTACCCATAAGTCCGTAGGCTACACATGCCGCAGTGTTTGCGTGGCTGTGTCTTTAGTTGTAAGCCCAGTGGCGATCTGATCATACAGTCAATAGCTTTGTTGTTGTTAGCATCTGGTTAGCTAGCTATGCTAACGGATATAAGAACAGCCTGTGAGGTAAAGGCACATCTTTATATGATCATTATAGTTATACAAAAACAAGAGAATAAAGTAAACAGGTATAAAATACTATATGACAGTAAAATAAAAAGTGGTTAAACAAGAATACAGTTTGAAAGGAGAGTGATTTGTAAAATATCCATAAAGAAAAAATAAATCTGCTTCCAGTTCTGTTTCATCTGGATGTTGAGAGATGTTTCCATAGATCTCTTCATTTTGCCTCCCGGACCCCCCTAGAGGAGGTTAGGTCCCCCCCCCCCCCCCACTTAAATCGTGTTCACATGGATAGGAAACTAAATAAATATGCACACATCTTGTGTCCATATCTTTCTGTTGTGGTGGTCATGCCACACCGTGCACGTGCACGTGCATGCATGAGTCATGGTGAGATATCTGGATTCAGAGGTTGCTTTTTCTTTGCACAGCATGAAAGAAAGAAGAAATTAATGGGCTGTGATTTTAGTATTTTTAAGCAGAGGTCAATCATTTATCTGGCCCTCGGAGGATGTTGTAGAAATGTAAATGGCGCTTGAGAGGAAAAAGGTTCCCCACCCCTGCTGTAGGGCTGCTCAATTAATCGTATTTTAATCCCAATTACGATTTTGGCTTGCAACGACTAAATCGAAATAAAACGATTATTTATTTTTTTAAATGACATTTATTTTTTATTATTGGTTTTTCTGTTGAATTATACTTAAAATCAACTGTTAAAAACACACTGTTCACATTTATGCTTTCAATAAATGGATGTAGTGTGTTCTAACGGTCTGCAGAGGCTAACATCCCTCAGGGAGTTTCTCTCCCACACACTCCCCCCTGTGCTCTCCTTTGCTTACTTCCAGAACAAAGTGACACCGTGTAACACTCGCAATCCTACTGGCTAGCGCTCCAACACATTGTACGTGATAGGCTAAGGGGCAGGACATCTCTAAGCTGTTGACCAATCACAACAACCACATTTTTTTTAATTCAATGAAAAGAAGACCGAGGTGATAATGTTTGGACCCAGGTGGTGGCCCGCCTGGGCTGGATTCTCTTGTCCCATATGTGAAACCCATTGTCACTAACCTGGGTGTACGGATTGATCGTGATTTTAAACTATAGACAAACAGATTAACTCTGTGGTAAAATCCAGCTTCTTTCAGCTCAGACTTTTAGCAAAGGTCAAGCCTTTCCTTTCTTTGAATGACTTTGAGAAAGTAATTGTTTTATATCCACTAAACTGGATTACTGCAAAGCTCTGTTGGAGTAAGCAAGGCTTCCCTGTCTCGCCTACAGCTGGTCCAGAATGCTGCTGCGCGCCTCCTTACAAGGACAGGCAGGCGTGAACATATTACGCCTGTACTCGCCTCGTTACATTGGCTACCAGTCCGTTTTAGAATACAATTTAAAATGTTACTGTTCGCACACAAGGCCCTAAACGGTTTAGCCCCACCGTACCTGGCAGATCTTTTAAAACCATACACACCCACACGGTAGGGCTGATCAATTAATCGTATTTTAATCGCAATCACAATTTTGGCTTGCAACGATTATAAAAATTGGTTTTCAGTTGAATTATACTTAAAATCAACTGTTAAAAACATACTGTTCAAATAGTTTATCTCCAATAAATGGATGTTTTCAAAGTCAATGAATAATTGCATTTAATAATCGCAATTACAATTATTGACCCAAATAATCGAGATTATGATTTTTACCGTAATCGAGCAGCCCTACCTCACGGTCCCTGAGGTCTGCCGACTCCTTCTGGTCGCCTTTGCTGTTGCAGCTCCAAAATGATGGAACGACTTGCCCCTCCAGGTCAGACCTTGCCCCTCCAGGTCAGACCTTGCCCCTCCAGGTCAGACTTGCCCCTCCAGGTCAGACCTTGCCCCTCCAGGTCAGACCTTGCCCCTCCAGGTCAGACTTGCCCCTCCAGGTCAGACCTTGCCCCTCCAGGTTAGACCTTGCCCCTCCAGGTTAGACTTGCCCCTCCAGGTCAGACCTTGCCCCTCCAGGTCAGACTTGCCCCTCCAGGTCAGACCTTGCCCCTCCAGGTTAGACCTTGCCCCTTCAGGTTAGACGTGCCCCTCCAGGTTAGACTTGCCCCTTCAGGTTAGACGTGCCCCTCCAGGTCAGACCTGCCCCTCCAGGTCAGACCTTGCCCCTCCAGGTCAGACCTGCCCCTTCAGGTCAGACTTGCCCCTCCAGGTCAGACTTGCCCCTCCAGGTCAGACTTGCCCCTCCAGGTCAGACTTGCCCCTCCAGGTTAGACTTGCCCCTCCAGGTTAGACTTGCCCCTCCAGTTCAGACCTTGCCCCTCCAGGTTAGACCTTGCCCCTCCAGGTCAGACCTGGCCCCTCCAGGTTAGACCTTGCCCCTCCAGGTCAGACCTTGCCCCTCCAGGTTAGACCTTGCCCCTCCAGGTCAGACGTGCCCCTCCAGGTCAGACTTGCCCCTCCAGGTTAGACTTGCCCCTTCAGGTTAGACTTGCCCCTCCAGTTCAGACCTTGCCCCTCCAGGTTAGACCTTGCCCCTCCAGGTCAGACCTTGCCCCTCCAGGTTAGACCTTGCCCCTCCAGGTTAGACCTTGCCCCTCCAGGTCAGACCTTGCCCCTCCAGGTCAGACCTTGCCCCTCCAGGTCAGACCTTGCCCCTCCAGGTCAGACCTTGCCCCTCCAGGTCAGACTTGCCCCTCCAGGTCAGACTTGCCCCTTCACGTAGGAGAGTTTCTCAGTCTGGCTTCTGATCTGGTTTCATCGTCTCGTGTTTCACATTTGTTTCATGTCCGGTCTGTGTTTCATGTGTTCATGCTGTGTTTTTATACAGTTGTTGATGTACAGCACTTTGTTCCACTCTGTTGTTTTTAAATGTGCTATAGAAATAAAGTGGAATGGAACAGAGCCGGCCAGCTAACCAATCAGAGCAGACTGGGCTCTGGTTTCAGACAGAGGGTGAAAAGAGGTTCTGCAGCACAGGCAGTATGAGAAAAATAAAGAGCTCTTTGAGCTTTGAAGCTTGGAGACACGTCCCAGGAGAGAGCGTTTGATTGGATGAGCCTGAGCTGCAGGTGGGGAAATGTTAGGAAATCTAACCCTCTTTGATTTGAATGGGGACGGCTTCACGTTGCAAAGAAAGTACATTTTACAGTAAGCAGCATGTTGTTATTGTTAAAAACAAGTTCTTTAGTGCAGGGGTTCTCAACTGGTCAGGCCTCGGGGCCCACTTTTTACTTGGTCAATACATCGCGACCCAACATTTTGAAGCACTCAAATCTATTCAACAAAATATCGTGCTGTAATATATATATACGCTTTTCAGCATACAATATTAATAAAAGTGAAGTACAGTGCATATATCCCTTATATCCCTTCACAGAACTAAAGTATGCTTTTAAAAAAGGTTTAATGAGATGATGGAATCAAAGCTGAACTATATAAAAAGGCACGCATTCTGAAAACCCAACCCCAGCAGGGGGGTCTGGGGGGATTCTCCCCCAGGAGATTTTTAGAAATACTAACATAAACTATGCATTCTGGTACACTGAGAAGAAAATACATAAATCTATTACTACATTCTCCGTGGGGACTTCCGGCAACAATCTTGATTCTGATTGGCCAGAAGACTCGAAAAACATCAGCAAAGATGTTTTATTGAGAAGATGATCACTACGTGACAGAAGTTTTCAAAACCGTTTATGGTCTCCGGTACTTCCAGTCCAACGCCGACTGCATGCACAGCGTTAGAAAATCGGGCCTTCAAAATAAAAGTTTGACTTTTCCCCCCAAACATTTTTTTTTCTTCACTCACACATCCGCGACCCACTCGAAACGGGTCCGCGACCCACTTTTGGGTCACGAACCACTGCTTTAGTGCACCTGAGACCTTCACACAGGACAAGTGGAGCTGTTAACGTATCATCATCCTGCAGTTTAACTACTTGACTATAATCTTGATGTTTAAATGTATTTAGTACACTGTACTGTAAGGGCACACGTGACAGATCTAAAGGACAGTGTAGTAAAGTGGCTGTCTATTTTCAACACCTACACTTCTCATTCTCATATCTGGCCACACTCACTATTACTCAACACTTCTTTAACGACCTGTTTCGTGGTAAACCTCAGTTTCACTTCTCCCTTTCTGTCATGTGGCCTCGGCAGAGCTGCAGAGCGTCTCTGTGTGGCACGAAGGTGAGCGCAGAGGACGAGGAAACGAACCTGTCTGAAACGCTTCAGCTAGGAGTGGACGGTATCACTTCAGAATGATACCGTAGTGTTGTTGTAGTGAAGGTACAGAGGGGTGCAGCAATGAGTCCTACAACCTGGAAATGATGCAGCATCTTAATCACTTCCTGTCCCCTGGTCTGGAAGTCAATGGGTTTATTGAATGTATTTTTGGCTGTTCTTTCTCATACTGCCAGCACCTCTTTTCACCCTCTGTCTGAAACCAGAGCTTCTCTGATTGGTCAGCTGGACGGCTCTGTTGGGATTGGTCAACCGCTTAGAAATGTCCCGCCTCTTAGCCTATCAGGTACAATGTGTACAAGTGTTACTTAGTGATGTTACTATGTTCCGGAAGTAAACAAAGGAGTCCAATGGACGCGTTTTCAGGCAGGGTGGGGGGGGGAGAAACACAGGGATTTGACCATTGACATGCACTAAAACCTATAGAACACAATAGAGGGAACACCCCGAAGAGCAGAAGGCCTATCTAAGAAAGATAAACATATTTCAGATGTTTATTGTCTTCAATTAGTAATGAAAGTCAGGTCTGTGTCTGCAGTTCAAAGCCTTCACAATATCATTTAGTAATAACTTAACAACAGGAAGTAAGACATAAATCAAAGAGACAGGAAGTGAGATAACAACGTGTGATGGTTCAGCCAATTAGAGTTTAATGATCTCGTTAGGTATTAGTTATTTAAAGTTGGAATATCCATGTATAGCAACTTTTATACAAATAAAGCAACATAAGGGATTTACAGTCAGGTCGAATGGAGGAAGAATTAATACAAGCATTCATGTATAAAGGATTGAAATGAAAGCACACTTGTACCTTGAACTTTACCGTACTCAGTTTTCATAAAGTCGCTTAGCATGTGAAGATGGAAGACAATGAAGAAGAACAAGGAGAGGAGCTGTGTCTGTAGTTAGGATGTTTTGTGGATTTAAAAAATCTGACGTGTTTCAAACAAACAAATGTTGTCGAACTAAACTTGTTTTCCCGAGGAGGAGGAAGTAACGCAAGTATTTAATCCACCTCTTCAACAGGAAGCACTTATTAGAGTACGACGAATGAATGGAAATACTTCAACGAGCAGCGCTGGTGAAATGTCTAGAGTCGAGCCTAAACATGTGTTCGAGGGCTATGATAGGAACAACGTAGACATTTAAATACAATCATTCAAGAATAAATACCGTTATAATTCCAAAAAAAATTCTATACCAAATTTAAAACCAATATTCTCTGCGTGTTATAAGTTCAGCTTGATAATTAAAATGATTTGATATAAATACCAACAAATTAGAACAAACAATTGTATTTGTACTTTCATATGTCAATCACAACAACAACAACAACAGTGTCATTTTTATGAGCGGAGAAAAGTGCATTTTAAGGAAATTGCCTGTTTAATATTTCAATGTTAGATTGGTTTAATCACTTATTACAATTTAATGCAATCAACTTCTTACTCAGTCGCTCTGTCCGCGTGCACACAGTGAGGGCTTCTTTCTATAGAAGTAGATTAAAGGAGTTATTTCACTGCATGGACGTGACTTTTGGAAGGATGTGAAGTGTTCAATCAGGAGAGACGGTTTTGATGAAAGAATACATATTTATTGCCAGGAATACACAAATGAATGTAATGGAGGTTTGGCGATTAGGCCCCGTTGTGCGGGGGGGGAACCGATCCGATGAAACCCCCCGGGGTCTAGACCCTGGTGGTGGTGAATGGATAGTTAGGGTCGGTCTGAAGAGGAGTGGCTTAGCTTGACCCTGGTGGTGGTGAATGGATAGTTAGGGTCGGTCTGAAGGGGAGGGGCTTAGCTTGACCCTGGTGGTGGTGAATGGATAGTTAGGGTCGGTCTGAAGGGGAGGGGCTTAGCTTGACCCTGGTGGTGGTGAATGGATAGTTAGGGTCGGTCTGAAGGGGAGGGGCTTAGCTTGACCCTGGTGGTGGTGAATGGATAGTTAGGGTTGGTCTGAAGGGGAGGGGCTTAGCTTGACCCTGGATTCAGAGGGACAGGAGGTGAAAAGGGGTGGATGAGGGTTGCGTCGAGTCACCTGAAATGACAGCTGTCAGAGGGGAGAGCAGATTTAAAAGGTTTAGCGGAGCGCTATGATAGGTTTGTGAGAATAGAGCGAAGTGATTGGTTAAGCTGGGAAGTGACGCCCCCGATCACTTATTGAGAGGAGAGAGAGCAGTGACATAGACATAGGAAATGAATGAGTAAAGACGGTCTTCCTGGTTGAACTTGCGCTGAGCTTCATTTGTTGGACGCTCTCTTACATCAGCATGTGTCCCCTCTTCTTCATGTCTCTTCTACATCAACATGTGTCCCCTCTTCTTCATGTCTCTTCTACATCAACATGTGTCCTCTCTTCTTCATGTCTCTTCTACATCAACATGTGTCCCCTCTTCTTCATGTCTCTTCTACATCAACATGTGTCCCCTCTTCTTCATGTCTCTTCTACATCAACATGTGTCCCCTCTTCTTCATGTCTCTTCTACATCAACATGTGTCCCCCTCTCTTCATGTCTCTTCTACATCAACATGTGTCCCCTCTTCTTCATGTCTCTTCTACATCAACATGTGTCCCCTCTTCTTCATGTTTCTTCTACATCAACATGTGTCCCCTCTTCTTCATGTCTCTTCTACATCAACATGTGTCCCCTCTTCTTCATATCTCTTCTACATCAACATGTGTCCTCTCTTCTTCATGTCTCTTCTACATCAACATGTGTCCCCTCTTCTTCATGTCTCTTCTACATCAACATGTGTCCCCTCTTCTTCATGTCTCTTCTACATCAACATGTGTCCCCTCTTCTTCATGTCTCTTCTACATCAACATGTGTCCCCTCTTCTTCATGTCTCTTCTACATCAACATGTGTCCCCTCTTCTTCATGTCTCTTCTACATCAACATGTGTCCCCTCTTCTTCATGTCTTCTACATCAACATGTGTCCCCTCTTCTTCATGTCTCTTCTACATCAACATGTGTCCCCTCTTTCATGTCTCTTCTACATCAACATGTGTCCCTCTTCTTCATGTCTCTTCTACATCAACATGTGTCCCCTCTTCTTCATGTCTCTCTACATCAACATGTGTCCCCTCTTCTTCATGTCTCTTCTACATCAACATGTGTCCCTCTTCTTCATGTCTCTTCTACATCAACATGTGTCCCCTCTTCTTCATGTCTCTTCTACATCAACATGTGTCCCTCTTCTTCATGTCTCTTCTACATCAACATGTGTCCCCTCTTCTTCATGTCTCTTCTACATCAACATGTGTCCCCTCTTCTTCATGTCTCTTCTACATCAACATGTGTCCCCTCTTCTTCATGTCTCTTCTACATCAACATGTGTCCCCTCTTCTTCATGTCTCTTCTACATCAACATGTGTCCCCTCTTCTTCATGTTCTTCTACATCAACATGTGTCCCCCTCTTCTTCATAGTCTCTTCTACATCAACATGTGTCCCCTCTTCTTCATAGTCTCTTCTACATCAACATGTGTCCCCTCTTCTTCATGTCTCTTCTACATCAACATGTGTCCCCTCTTCTTCATGTCTGCTTCTACATCAACATGTGTCCCTCTTCTTCATGTCTCTTCTACATCAACATGTATCCCCTCTTCTCATGTCTCTTCTACTCAACATGTGGTCCCCTCTTCTTCATGTCTCTTCTACATCAACATGTTGTCCTCTCTTCTTCATGTCTCTTCTACATCAACATGTGTCCTCTCTTCTTCATGTCCTTTCTACATCAACATGTGTCCCCCTCTTATTCATGTCTCTTCTACATCACATGTGTCCCTCTTCTCATTCTTTCTATACCAACTGTGTCCCCTCTTCTTCATGTCTCTTCTACATCAACATGTGTCCCCTCTGTGGAAAGAGACTCTGAAAGTTTCAGGAACAAAGATTCTCTCTCTTTTTGATCCATTTCTATAAAAACCTGTCTGAAAATGAGCTGATCAGATTTTGGCCACTTTATGATGTCATCATAACGATGTTTTGTCTTGTGTAACCATTAGCCAATCAGCAACCAAGGTAACCCCCCCCCCCCTTATCACCTGAATCTCCTCCTAGAGCTCCATTGAGTTCTTTGTAACCAAATGTCTCTCAGAGGGGCGTGGGGAGGGGTTCCTTATTTTCATCTAAAGTAACAGACAGAGAATCAGCACTTTGGAAACAGGGCTGAAACAGAGGGGATTGTGGGTAATGCTGCAATGATCTGTTTGGTGTTTCAGCCAATCAGAGACAGGCTCTGGATATATCTGAGACCTGTGACATATTGATGAAGGAGAGGAGAATAGGAGACCTTTAAGAGCAGAAGTCATGTCTGAATCAAGACGTCACACAGGTGCTTTTATTCAGAATGTCCTTGAGGTTAAAATACTTGAAGGTGCTTTTTCACTTTCTATATAAATGCATCTTTACTTACTTTTCTTTTAATGATCTAAAAAGGAAACGTGGACCAGTGGTGTAAAGTAACAAAGTACAATACTTGAATATTATTTTGACAAAATGGTACTTTACTCGTTCAGGGAAACTCTGCGCTCCTGTTACCCGGTTTAGACTAAACCCCGTCACTTATACTTCCAGTGCATTTCATAGCCAATGCTCTCCTTTCACACCTCCATGTCTTTATGAAAACAGCTGATATAATGATATGATGCATTACTCAGGGTTCCTACGGGTGCTGGAAATCCTTGAAAATGCTTGAAATTGTACGAGGTGTTTTCAAGGTTTGAAAAGTGCTTGAATTTGTGAGAAAGTGCTTGAATTTGTGAGAAAGTGCTTGAATTTGTGAGAAAGTGCTTGAATTTGTGAGAAAGTGCTTGAATTTGGGAAAAAGTGCTTGAATTTGTGAGAAAGTGCTTGAATTTGGGAAAAAGTGCTTGAATTTGTGAGAAAGTGCTTGAATTTGTAAATGCTTTACTTCGCTTTTTAGATTAAAAGAAAAATAAAGAAGTCGGAGCGATCTTAATTGCTTCGCTTCTCCATAAAACATCTCCGCTGCGGCCTTCCCGCGCTACGTGTGACCTGGGCGATGAGTGATAGATGACTGTGTGCCAGGAGGTTGCAGTTTCAACGAGCGTTGGCTAGCAGAAGACAAAGCCATGGCTAAGACGAGGGTCAAGCCCACGAGTAGCCTCCTGCAAAGTGTGCAACATAACGATGCGAGAGTCTGCGCTGACGAGCCACATGAAAGGTACGCCGGAGTAGAGCATTTTAGATCAGGCTAACGTTGCAGGTTACGTTTGTTTAAGCTAACGTTAGCGAGCTGAATAGCGAACTCGATTGAGGGATAATAATAATTGCAGGGAACAATCATTTCAGAGGAGCGTACCTATGTTATGTCAGTCGCCATCGTGTGGTGTTCAGAGGATGAAGCACTCACGGCATTTCGTGTTATAGTCACGAAATATAATCTATTGATTCGACACAGAGCGATTTTGAAAGCAATGTTTTTCTGTATGTTTCGTGCCTAAACCAAATGTGACTTCTTCTTTTTTTAATACATTTTTTATTTGATGTTACAAAACAAAAATGACCATGTTCACGTCTTAAAGTCATCCTGAGGACTTAGTTTTGGTTTTAAATGACACAACATCGTGTATGTGTTGCTTTCTTTGGGCTTGTGTTCAGACCTGGTTGCTTATTCCTCTCAAAGCAACAGAGTGGGCGCAGTGTCTGATAGTAGCAGTACGCTAACGAGAGGCTACGTTCAGCTGGTGACTCGGGAGTCGGGACAGAGAAAATGTCAGGAGTTTGGAAGTATTATAAAATTGAAAGCGAAGGCAGTGTAACAGCCAGATGCAATGTTTGCAAGGCGGAGGTTCCTCGTGGTGGAAAGAACAGAGCTACGTTCAACACGACCAATCTAATACGCCACCTGAGAAACAAACACCAACAACACGACGAGTACACAGCGGCCACCCAGGTAACGGCACGGAAGCAACCGACACTTTAGAGACTTCTAAAAGGAAAGAGAAACTGGCCCAGAACAGTGAAAAGGCCAACAGAATAACAGCCAAGAGAGCTGAACTCATCGCGTTGGATGACCAGCCGTTATCTGTTACCTTTTTTTTCTCTTAATGCATTGCATAAAGATCGGATCGGGAAAAATCGGTATCGGCAGATTGTCAAAATCAAATGATCGGATCGGGAGCAAAAAAAGGTGATCGGGACATCCCTAGTGTGTTTGTTTGTGTGTTTGTTTGTGTGTATTGTGTATTGTTTGTGTGTGTATTGTGTATTGTGTGTTGTGTATTGTGTGTTGTGTATTGTGTGTATTGTGTGTTGTGTTTGTGTACCGGGGAAACGCTCACAAGAAATACCGGCTGTTGTTAAGCTTCTAGCATTTACATGTAGAAAACCTAAAGCTTTACGGAGCAGAAGTCAGGGGACCTCAGATCGTTGTGACAGAGATTGACATCAGGGCACAGGTCAGAGCTACATAGAAGGTCCAGGATGAACATTTCGATACCATCAGTAGTGATACAATCAGAGCTCGGCTCAGAGCTAGCAGTGAGTCACAATGCCTAGTTTGTTTAGTGCGCACATTGACAGTGGAATGTAACGTAATCATCTTGCGTAGAGACCTCGTAATCACACATGATAGTAGTGGCGGTTTGTATTTGTTATGCGCAGGAGGGGGTAGGGGGGGGGGGGCGGGAGGGGAGGCGGGGGGGGCGAGTGACGCAAGGAGCACAGTTTGGGGTTAGCCATCGTTAGTCCAGTGAAGGCAGGAAGCAGCGCTCACCCAGAGGTCAACAGCCCTTGGTTGTTTATAGCATCAAGAACATCTGATTTAAAGTGAGGTAGGGAAATAATCATTTGAGTATAAGTATGTGTATATAAATATGTAATTTACAACAGCTCAAAGAAGCTTGAAAATGCACCTTGAAAATGCTTGAAAAGTGCTTGAATTTGACTTTAAAAATTGTAATCGTTTGACAGCCCTAGTTCTTACACCTTTTTTAATCAGATTAATCACCATTCGAACTATGTCCAAAATATGCCATTTATTTATGTATATTGTTGTGGGAATGGAAAGATAAATGAAAGAAGGCGGATATATCCATTTAACATACAGTATGTACGTTTATTATAACATTGTTCTGTGTGTCAAAATGACTGACAGCCCACACACCTATCAATCATCAAACCGTGGGGTCTTATTTCATTACGTGTTCATTTCTATCAACACGTAATGTTGTATCGATGTATATAGAGACGTACGACAGCAAAAGTATTCTCCGTCGGGACTTCCTGCAACAACACCACGTCGTTATCTTGATTCTGATTGGCCAGAAGACATTATCAAAGATGTTCTATTGAGAAGACGATCACTACGTGACAAAAGTTTTCAAACCGTTTCTAGTCTTCGGTATTTCCAGACAAGTGGCTGAAATCAATCTTACTAACTGCTGTCTGTGCAATTTACTCCG
Organism: Gymnodraco acuticeps; assembly: GCF_902827175.1. NCBI lineage: Eukaryota > Metazoa > Chordata > Actinopteri > Perciformes > Bathydraconidae > Gymnodraco > Gymnodraco acuticeps. The sequence goes on from NW_022991806.1 coordinate 26,134, forward strand.
CGCGAGTTGGCAGACTTTATTTTGCTTACTTTAACATCATTTTTCATGGTGGGGCTAAGCCATTTCTTGGTATGGGTGTAGCCTACCCCAGCCATACCCTGGCGCTGCCACTGGTGGCACGTATGGGGCGGGCCATTCTGCACATGCGTTAAATGCGTTAAATATTTTAATGCAATTAATTCAAAAAATTAATTACCGCCGTTAACGCGATAATTTTGACAGCACTACTTTAAACCCATTTACTACTTATTAATCAAATATGTTACGAATTGGCTCCACATTAACAAACCAAGTGAGACAAAAGCTTTTCTGCATACTTATAATATTAATACTTCGTGTACTTCCTGTTACTGAAATGAGCCATTGTGCAGAATAAGTACTTTTTGTACTTTTAATAACATTTTGACGGCAATACTTTTGTGCTTTTACTTGAGTCCCTTTTTTCCACAAATGCAGGAATTGAGTCAGTAATGGAGCACATTAACACATCAATCGATCATGGACATAATGAATCCAAAACCTTTTTTATATTCTGACGTGTTGTGCCTGGAGCTGCTTTGCCTTTTCACATCGAGGTTAGGCGCCTCTTGTTATCTGAGGGGCTAAAGTGTCTTTTGGGCTTTCATTGCAAAACTCAACATCGCTGCCTTTTCCAAAAGCAGTCTTTCTAGCCTGGAGATGTTTCCTCTGCTGCTCGTGTTGAGCAGGAGTGGGCAGGCTCGAGGATTTAAGTCATTCAAAGAGTATTTGTTTTCATGGTGCCTGCAGCTTTAAGCATGAAGGGATGGAACATGTGGATCTAAAAGCCAGGCCTCTGCTGCCTGTTGGCTCTGGAGAGGAGCTCTGCTGCCTGTTGGCTCTGGAGAGGAGCTGTGTGTGTGTGGTGTTGTGTGTGGTGTGTGTGTGTGTGTGTGTGTGTGTGTGTGTGTGTGTGTGTGTGTGGGTGGTGTGTGTGTGTGTGTGTGTGTTGTGTGTGTGTGTGTGGGGTGTGTGTGTGTTTGTGTGTGTGTGTGTGTGTGTGTGTGTGTGTGTGTGTGGGGTGTGTGTGTGTGTGGTTTGTGTGTGTGGGTCCCTAGCTTTAAGGTTAGGGTGTGAATCGATGCTTTATTTACATTTACGAAGTAGTTTTCTATCAGGGTCAAACTCAATGTCATGCGGGCCACGTCAGCGCTGTGGTTACACTCAAAGGGCCGGTTGTGATATAAACAAACAGTACCATCAAGGTCTGGACACCCCTTCTCATTCGAAGGTCTTTATTTTTTCATTATTTTTTTACTTTGTAGATGAATACTAAAGACATAAACTATGAAAGAACACATATGGAATTATCTAGTGAACAAAAGTGTTACAAAATCCAGAATGGTTTATATTTTAGATTCTTCAAATGAGTCCCCTTTGGCCTTGATGAACGCTTTGCACACTCTTGGCTTCTCTATATAAATACAGATATATCCAATCCACTTTATTTCTATAGCACATATTAAAAACAGAGGGTTTACCGAGGCGAACATAACATCATAATAAAATATAATGTTACAAGAATAGATAAAAGGCACACAAAGGCTATGGACAGACAATAAAAGCATAGAAATCGAATAAAACAGCTCAGACTGACTGGAAGCGAGGGAAAAGAGGTGGGTCTTCAGACGGGACTTAAAAGTTTTGAAGGGTGGGCGACAATTTGACATGGGGGGGGGGGCAGGTCGTTCCAGAAGCCCTGGGGCTACCCGCTGAGGAAGGCTCGGTCTCCCCTGGTCTTTCTCTTGGGTTTAAGGGACCTACCCAGCCGGACCTCAACTCCCGTGTTTTCCCGCCAGACCAGGGCTGAAGAGGGCGTCCCCACCGAGAGCACGGGGGGGGGGGGGGTGTTTTGAATTTTGACTTGAGCCGCCCCTTTATAGAATTTGTCTTTTTACGTTTAGTGAGCCGGATCATTTGGCTCAGCTCTCTTAAGCTCCCAAACGGCTCTCCATGTTACCACAGTTTACCACGGAGCCTCAGTTTCGCCGCGGTGAGGCTCTGGTGCTCACCGCGAGTGCTCCACTAAAACCCCACCGTTTCCACTAAACCACCCCCGTTCCACTAAACCCCCGTTTCCACTAAAACCCCCGTTCCCACTAAAAACCCCGTTCCACTAAAACCCCCCCCCGCTCCACTAAAACCCCCCCCGTTCCACTAAAACCCCCCGTTCCACTAAAACCCCCGTTCCACTAAACCCCTCGTTCCACTAAAACCCCCGTTCCACTAAACCCCCCCGCTCAACTAAAAACCCCCCCCGCTCATCGGGTCCAAATCTTCCACACCTTCGATGTTGGGGAAATTATCTGCAATACTCCGAAAATAATCCCACCAGACTCCTTTGCCCCTACAACAGACGGATGTTCCTTTTTCCTTTTCGTCATTTCCAAGCGATGAAAAAACTCTTGATTCTTCTCTGGAATTATTAATATTTTTTGGACGCCCTCGGCTCGCGTTCAGGGCCTCCCGAGCTGGAATAAGGGCGTCAAATGACGGCAAGACGCCCCCCCTGGCGGAAACGCTGGTTGAGGGGGGGTACACCTGTAGGAGGCCGGAGATGTACTGAGGGGCCAGCCCATTGAGCAGATGTAAAACAAACAATAAAATATATATGAAATAATGTATTATATTACATTAGTGCCTCTGGTTATTATCAGTTCCGGTAATAACTTCATAAATAACCTCGTCTGAAAGCAGAAGTCTAGGGCAAATAATCAACAATTACACCTATTGTATTGTATTGTATTGTATATAATGTTCTTTGCACACTCTTACGGGGCCACATGAAATGAGGTCTTGAGATTGACACCCCTGTTTGATATGATCTCCGTGGTTACCGCTGCTGTTTGAGGTGATGATCGTCATTCTTATGGCTCGTTTGAACTTGCACTTCACTGATCAGTAACCCCGTAATGCCTGAACTTGTTGACGGATGAAATCCTTCCTGCTGAGACAGAGACGAGCTCAGGGACCAAATGATTTCTAGCTTATCACATAACCATCTTCTTTTCCACAAACTCAAAACTCAGTCACAGTCATGCTCAAAACTAACATTTAGATAATGACAAAGTGACCGAGAGAGAGCTTTGGGAACCACGGGCTGAACTATGACAGCTGGGATTCACATTCTCATGTTTGAAAGGTTTTACTACTTCCTCGTCTTTGTTGTCACGACTTGTCTTGCGTTAGTCCTGAGTGTTTGGTTTTGTTCAGTGATAGCCAGCATTGCACGCATCATTTCTGACGGCAACGTTGAGACACAGACACAGATGGAATATCTTTAACTTTAGTGGACTATAGCAAACTTTCAGATGGAACTTCACCAGGAGGATTACATTGCAGCTGCTGCAGTAGGGCTGTGCGATTATGGCAAAAATCATAATCACGATTATTTGGTCAATAATTGATATCACGATTATTTTGACGATTATTCATTGACCATTTATTGAACTTTAAAACAAATAATATTTTACCAATAAACAAGATCAATAAATGTGTTGGAGCGCACTTCCAAAACCATACTAAACATATATTATTAATATGATAAATAAAAATAAATTAGACCAAAATAAATGAAATCAAACATGTTGCAGTGCACTGTCACAACCTACTGAAAACTCCTTAACATATAGCCAACATTTTGGTAAAACATATTCAACATATTCCACTCAGTTAAACGTTGAAGGCTGGCCAACCGTCATGGTCCAGAAGTAACAGGAAATACATGTTGAACTACAATTTAAGACCAAATAAAAATGTTTAGGCCACCATGGCAAATGCTGGTAGGGCTGCTCATGTCATCTCTTAAAGATTTTTTGCAAGAAACATGGTCTGGTTTTCAGAGATGAGCGCAGGCAGGGGACGATATTGCCACCTGTACTGAAGACCCTCTCTGAAGAGGAACTTGTGGCAGTGCTGCCACATATGACACAGGACAAAGAAAAGACTCTGAAGAACCCTTTCTTTGCCATTATATTAAAATAGTGTTGCTACAAAAGTATAAATTAGGCTTACTAATAAGACAACTCAGATCTGAAGCTACACAGGAATCTGCTGCAGCAACAGTGCAATAAAAAAGACAACATTAATAGAATCAAACCCATTTTTTGTTGCATTTTATTAGAGTATAAAAAGAAATGCCTTTAAAATAGGATGCAAGCAACACTAGTTTCTGAACTGATAGACTATAATCAATTTAAACAGAACAGATCTTAATGTTTGCATTCTTATACCATTTTGTACAATAATTATCATGAATAAATTCAAACAAACTAAAACTTACAGCAGATTAATAACGGTATCTAAATTGAGTTTTTATTATATCAAAAACCTGTTGAAATGCTTCTGTTATTTTTACTGTCCCCAAAAAGCGCGTCGCAGCCTCCAGGAAAGCTTCTTTCATAACTTCGCCGTCTTCGAAAGACTTCATGTGTTTCTCAAGAACGTGACTGACACGATAAGATGCTCTGGTAGCAGCCTTGCTCTTGTTGTTGGGCCTGGTGAAAATGGACTGCTGTGCATTTAGCTGTCCTTTCAGGCCCCTCCCCTTTTGGAGCGTAGCGGCAGAATTAGGAGGGAATTCCGTTCTCGTAGCGTTTGTGCACTGTTTGGAAATGCCGCCTCCCTACAATTACCCTTCTTCGATAAAGCCACGCTCGCATTGCAGATGAGACAGATGGGACTTTGAATTGGAAATAGACCTACAAAAATAATCATCCTCCCACTCGGAGTGAAAATTATATATTTTGGGCTTTTTTGCTTCTGCCCATAATTGGCGGTCTGTGTGTGTGCGGACTGTCACTCCTGTTGACCATCCATGCTGTTGACACGGACAACGTCAGCGAACTAGTGCAATGCTCACCAGCCACGCCCAGGACACATGGGGTGAGGCCGGCCAATCACAAAGCTTTGATGCGTTCAAGTGCATTATTCTGGCACTGGGAACATTATGTTACAGGACATTAACGATTTAAAAACAGAATATTGTTGTTCTATTTTTAGACACATCTACGAGATCGACTGGGAATCTCCCCGCGACCCTTCTTTTTAACTAGTTGCTGCTCTTGTTCTGACATCTTCGCCTTGCGCTGAACACTCACAACACATGTCCACTCCTCACGTGGCCGAGTGGGCTTTCAGGGAGGGGCGAAAGCGCACCAGCGCAAAAATAATCGTATTTGTCAATTATGCTGTTTTCCTAATCGTCGCAAGCCATAATCGTAATCGCGATTAAAATACGATTAATTGCACAGCCCTATGCTGCAGTGCCTCCCATCCCATTATGGACCCAATTTCTACCAGATCTCCCAAGATATGTGCGTCACTCTTTAGTGTCCCCCTGGTCTCCCAGCTTTGTGCTCGTCACTCTTTAGTGTCCCCTGGTCTCCCAGCTGTGTGCGTCACTCTCTCTAGTGTCCCATGGTTCTCCCAGCTGTGTGCGTCACTCTTTAGTTGTCCCTGGGTCTCCCAGCTGTGTGCGTCACTCTTTAGTGTCCCCTGGCTCCCAGCTGTGTGCGTCACTCTTTAGTGTCCCCTGGTCTCCCAGTGCGTCACTCTTTAGTGTCCCCTGGTCTCCCAGCTGTGTGCGTCACTCTTTAGTGTCCCCTGGTCTCCCAGCTGTGTGCGTCACTCTTTAGTGTCCCCTGGTCTCCCAGCTGTGTGCGTCACTTTAGTGTCCCCTGGTCTCCCAGCTGTGTGCGTCACTCTTTAGTGTCCCCTGGTCTCCCAGCTGTGTGCGTCACTCTTTAGTGTCCCCTGGTCTCCAGCTGTGTGCGTCACTCTTTAGTGTCCCCAGGTCTCCCAGCTGTGTGCGTCACTCTTTAGTGTCCCCTGGTCTCCCAGCTGTGTGCGTCACTCTTTAGTGTCCCCTGGTCTCCAGCTGTGTGCGTCACTCTTTAGTGTCCCCTGGTCTCCCAGCTGTGTGCGTCACTCTTTAGTGTCCCCTGGTCTCCCAGCTGTGGCGTCACTCTTTAGTGTCCCCTGGTCTCCCAGCTGTGTGCGTCACTCTTAGTGTCCCCTGGTCTCCCAGCTGTGTGCGTCACTCTTTAGTGTCCCCTGGTCTCCCAGCTGTGTGCGTCACTCGTGTCCCCTGGTCTCCCAGCTGTGTGCGTCACTCTTTAGTGTCCCCTGGTCTCCGTTGTGTTTTGAGCTTCTTCAGCGTTTGGTTTCTGTAGCTTTTAGTAAACGCTGCATGTCTCCTCAAGTCCCTGAATGTTCTCTAAACGCTGCATGTGTTGTCAAGTTGCTGAAGATGTTTGTGTTTTTATATTTTCATAGTTTTTTAAGCTGGAAGAGTTTTAGGCGTGTTCGCACCTGTCAGTCGTAATTTGAAACACTCAACCCTGATATTTCAGAATAAGAGAGACACGGCCTGTCATTGAGGGCTGGTCTGTAATTACCCAGATCACTGTGATCTGTTTGAAAGCCTTTAGTTCCCCCTCCGAGGGATCCCGATAGTGATGGTGATGAGCTGACACGACTGTTTTCCACTTCTCCTGCCTCCCACAGGAGAGTCTGTGGAAGCAGTTAATGCCTCCTAGAAGATTCATTGTCATCAGCTGCAGGGTTTAGAAAGTCATTTATTGATTGTTTTTACTGATACTTCAATTGCAATATGATTCACGAGACTATACGAGTGATCATTTTTGGGAAAATAGTCACATTATCACTGAAAATATATTTAAAGGGGGATTCTGCTTTCTGGGGTGTTCCTGCAGTGTATAGGGTTTTACTGCATGTAAATGGTCTGCAAAGGCTAACATCCCTGTGTTCCCTCCAGAGGAGTTTCCCTCTCACCCCCCATCAGCAGGAGAGGACTCTTTAAAGTAGAGACACTACATACTGATATACACCTGAACATCAGCAGTAGAGGACTCTTTAAAGTAGAGACACTACATACTGATATACACCTGAACATCAGCAGAGAGGACTCTTTAAAGTAGAGACACTACATACTGATATACACCTGAACATCAGTATGAGAGGACTCTTTAAAGTAGAGACACTACATACTGATATACACTCTTGAACATCAGCAGGAGAGGACTCTTTAAAGTAGAGACACTAACATACTGATATACACCTGACATCAGCAGGAGAGGACTCTTTAAAGTAGAGACCACTACATACTGATATAACACCTGAACCATCAGCAGGAGAGGAGCTCTTTAACGTAGATGACATACTACCAGTACTGATATACATGCGCCTGAACATCGCAGGAGAGGACTCTTTAATAGTAGGAGGACAGCTAACATACTGATAATACACCTGAAATCACAGGAGAGGACTCTTCTAAAGTAGAGGCCACTACATACTGATATAACACCTGAACCATTCAGCACGGAGAGGACCTTTAATGTAGAGACACTACATACTGAATATACACCTGAACCTCATGTCAGGAGAGGACTCCTTTAAAGTAGTGACCATACAATAATGATAATACCACCTGAACACCTCAGCAGGAGAGGACCTATTTACAGTAGCGACCTACATACTGATATACACCTGAACATCAGAGGAGAGGACTCTTAAAGTAGAGACACACCATACTGATATACACCTGAACATCCAGCAGGAGAGGACTCTTAAAGTAGAGACATACACTACTGATATACACCTGAACATCAGCAGGAAGGGACTTCTTTAAAGTAGAGACACTACATACTGATACACCTGAACATCAGTAGGAGAGGACTCTTTATAAGTAGAGACACTACATACTGCATATACACCTGAACATCAGTAGGAGAGGACTCTTTAAAGTAGAGACACTACATACTGATATAACATGAACATCAGCAGGAGAGGACCTCTTAAAGTAGAGACACCTACATACTGATATACACCTGAACATCAGCAGGAGAGGACTCTCTTTAAAGTAGAGACACCTAACATACTGATATACAACCTGAACATCAGCAGGAGAGGACTCTTTAAAGTAGAGACACTACAACATCAGTAAGAGAGGACTCTTTAAAGTAGAGACACTACAACATCAGTAGGAGAGGACTCTTTAAAGTAGAGACACTACATACTGACATACACCTGAACATCAGCAGGAGAGGACTCTTTAAAGTAGAGACACTACATACTGACATACACCTGAACATCAGCAGGAGAGGACTTTAAAGTAGAGACACTACATACTGATATACACCTGAACATCAGCAGGAGAGGACTCTTTAAAGTAGAGACACTACATACTGATATACACTGAACCTCATTAGGAGAGGACTCTTTAAAGTAGAGACACTACATACTGATATACACCTGAACATCAGTAGGAGAGGACTCTTTAAAGTAGAGACACTACATACTGATATACACCTGAACATCAGTAGGAGAGGACTCTTTAAAGTAGAGACACTACATACTGATATACACCTGAACATCAGCAGGAGAGGACTCTTTAAAGTAGAGACACTACATACTGATATACACCTGAACATCAGCAGGAGAGGACTCTTTAAAGTAGAGACACTACATACTGATATACACCTGAACATCAGCAGAGAGGACTCTTTAAAGTAGAGACACTACATATGATATACACCTGAACATCAGCAGTAGAGGACTCTTAAAGTAGAGAAACTACATACTGATATACCTGAACATCAGCAGGAGAGGACTCTTTAAAGTAGAGACACTACATACTGATATACACCTGAACATCAGCAGGAGAGGACTCTTTAAAGTAGAGACACTACATACTGATATACACATGAACATCAGCAGGAGAGGACTCTTTAAAGTAGAGACACTACATACTGATATACACCTGAACATCAGCAGGAGAGGACTCTTTAAAGTAGAGACACTACATACTGATATACACCTGAACATCAGCAGGAGAGGACTCTTTAAAGTAGAGACACTACATACTGAAATACACCTGAACATCAGCAGGAGAGGACTCTTTAAAGTAGAGACATACATACTGATATACACCTGAACATCAGCAGGAGAGGACTCTTTAAGTAGAGACACTACATACTGATATACACCTGAACATCAGTAGGAGAGGACTCTTTAAAGTAGAGACACTACATACTGATATACACCTGAACATCAGCAGGAGAGGACTCTTTAAAGTAGAGACACTACATACTGATACACCTGAACATCAGCAGGAGAGGACTCTATAAGTAGAGACACTACATATTGATATACACCTGAACATCAGTAGGAGAGGACTCTTTAAAGTAGAGACACTACATACTGATATACACCTGATCACCAGCAGGAGAGGACTCTTTAAAGTAGAGACTACATACTGATATACACCTGAACATCAGCAGGAGAGGACTCTTTAAAGTAGAGACACTACATACTGATATACACCTGAACATCAGTAGGAGAGGACTCTTTAAAGTAGAGACACTACATACTGATATACACCCTGAACATCAGTAGGAGGGACTCTTTAAGTAGAGACACTACATACTGATATACACATGAACATCAGCAGGAGAGGACTCTTTAAAGTAGAGACACTACATACTGATAAACACATGAACAACAGCAGGAGAGGACTCTTTAAAGTAGAGATACTACATACTGATATACAATGAACATCAGCAGGAGAGGACTCTTTAAAGTAGAGACACTACATAGGTACACCCCTGAACATCAGTAGGAGAGGCTCTTTAAAGTAGAGACCACATACTGATTACACCTGAACATCAGTAGGAGAGGACTCTTTAAAGTAGAGACACTACATACTGACATACACCTGAACATCAGCAGGAGAGGACTCTTTAAAGTAGAGACACTACATACTGACATACACCTGAACATCAGCAGGAGAGGAACTCTTTAAAGTAGAGACACTACATACTGATATACACCTGAACATCAGCATGAGAGGACTCTTTAAAGTAGAGACACTACATACTGATATACACCTGAACATCAGTAGAGAGGACTCTTAAAGTAGAGACACTACATACTGATATACACCTGAACATCAGTAGGAGAGGACTCTTTAAAGTAGAGACACTACATACTGATATCCACCTGAACATCAGCAGGAGAGGACTCTTTAAAGTAGAGACACTACATACTGATATACACCTGAACATCAGCAGGAGAGGACTCTTTAAAGTAGAGACACTACATACTGATATACACCTGAAACATCAGCAGGAGAGGACTCTTTAAAGTAGAGACACTACATACTGATATACACCTGAACATCAGTAGGAGAGGACTCTTTAAAGTAGAGACACTACATACTGATACCACTGAACATCAGCAGGAGAGGACTCTTTAAAGTAGAGACACTACATACTGATATACACCTGAACATCAGCAGGAGAGGACTCTTTAAAGTAGAGACACTACATACTGATATACACCTGAACATCAGCAGGAGAGGACTCTTTAAAGTAGAGACACTACATACTGATATACACCTGAACATCAGTAGGAGAGGACTCTTTAAAGTAGAGACACTACATACTGATATACACCTGAACATCAGTAGGAGAGGACTCTTTAAAGTAGAGACACTACATACTGATACACCTGAACATCAGCAGGAGAGGACTCTTTAAAGTAGAGACACTACATACTGACATACACCTGAACATCAGCAGGAGAGGACTCTTTAAAGTAGAGACACTACATACTGATATACACCTGAACATCAGCAGGAGAGGACTCTTTAAAGTAGAGACACTACATACTGATATACACCTGAACATCAGCAGGAGAGGACTCTTTAAAGTAGAGACACTACATACTGATATACACCTGAACATCAGCAGAGAGGACTCTTTAAGTAGAGACACTACATACTGATATACCCTGAACATCAGCAGGAGAGGACTCTTTAAAGTAGAGACACTACATACTGATATACACCTGAACATCAGCAGGAGAGGACTCTTTAAAGTAGAGACACTACATACTGATATACACCTGAACATCAGCAGGAGAGGACTCTTTAAAGTAGAGACACTACATACTGATATACACCTGAACATCAGGAGAGGACTCTTTAAAGTAGAGACACTACATACTGATATACACCTGAACATCAGCAGGAGAGGACTCTTTAAAGTAGAGACACTACATACTGATATACACCTGA
>NW_022991807.1:0-23040 GCF_902827175.1 Gymnodraco acuticeps
TCATCATCAACCTGATCAATACTAGATATTCAGACATCTCATCAACCTGATCAATACTAGATATTCAGACATCTCATCAGACCTGATCAATACTAGATATTCAAACATCTCATCAAACCTGATCAATACTAGATATTCAGACATCTCATCAAACCTGATCAATACTAGATATTCAGACATCTCATCAAACCTGATCAATACTAGATATTCGACATCTCATCAGACCTGATCAATACTAGATATTCAGACATCTCATCAAACCTGATCAATACTAGATATTCAGACATCTCATCAAACCTGATCAATACTAGATATTCAGACATCTCATCAAACCTGATCAATACTAGATATTCAGACATCTCATCAAACCTGATCAATACTAGATATTCAGACATCTCATCAGACCTGATCAATACTAGATATTCAGACATCTCATCAGACCTGATCAATACTAGATATTCAGACATCTCATCAAACCTGATCAATACTAGATATTCAGACATCTCATCAAACCTGATCAATACTAGATATTCAGACATCTCATCAACCTGATCAATACTAGATATTAAGACATCTCATCAGACCTGATCAATACTAGATATTCAGACATCTCATCAACCTGATCAATACTAGATATTCAGACATTTCATCAAACCTGATCATACTAGATATTCAGACATCTCATCAAACTGATCAATACTAGATATTCAGGACATCCATCAATACTAGATATCAGACATCATACCTGATCAATACTAGATATTCAGACATCTCATCAGACCTGATCAAATACTAGATATCAGACATCTCATCAAACCTGATCAATACTAGATATTCAGACATCTCATCAGACCTGATCAATACTAGATATTCAGACATCTCATCACAACCTGATCAATACTAGATATTCAGACATCTCATCATAGACCTGATCAATACAGATATTCAGACATCTCATCAGACCTGCATCAATACTAGATATTCAGACATCTCATCAAACCTGATCAATACTAGATATTCAGACATCCATCAGACCTGATCAATACTAGATATTCAGACATCTCATCAAACCTGATCAATACTAGATTATTAAGACATCTCATCCAGACCTGATCAATACTTTAGATATTTCAGAATCCATCAACCTGATCAATACTAGATATTCAGACATTCATCATCCGGACCTGATCAATACAGATATTCAGCCCAGTCTTCATCAACCTGATCAATACTAGATATTCAGACATCTCATCATCAAACCTGATCAATAACTAGATATTCAGTACATTCTCATCATCAGACCTGATCAATACTAGATATTCAGACATCTCATCATCAGACCTGATCAATACTAGATATTCAGACATCTCATCAAACCTGATCAATACTAGATATTCAGACATCTCATCAAACCTGATCAATACTAGATATTCAGACATCTCATCAAACCTGATCAATACTAGATATTCAGACATCTCATCAGACCTGATCAATACTAGATATTCAGACATCTCATCAAACCTGATCAATACTAGATATTCAGACATCTCATCATCAGACCTGATCAATACTAGATATTCAGACATCTCATCAGACCTGATCAATACTAGATATTCAGACATCTCATCAAACCTGATCAATACTAGATATTCAGACATCTCATCAAACCTGATCAATACTAGATATTCAGACATCTCATCAAACCTGATCAATACTAGATATTCAGACATCTCATCAGACCTGATCAATACTAGATATTCAGACATCTCATCAAACCTGATCAATACTAGATATTCAGACATCTCATCAGACCTGATCAATACTAGATATTCAAAGGTGCTTCTATAATTTCTATCACACCTTTAACCAGAGGGAGCTTTCTTAGATATTACATGGTCCCCAGAGGAGGTAGAAGTACTCAGATAATGTACTTTAGTAAGAGTAGAAGTACTCACATCATGTACTTTAGTAAGAGTACAAGTACTCACATCATGTACTTTATTAAGAGTAGAAGTACTCAGATCATGTACTTTAGTAAGAGTAGAAGTACTCAGATCATGTACTTTAGTAAGAGTAGAAGTACTCAGATCATGTACTTAGTAAGAGTAGAAGTACTCAGGTCATGTACTTTAGTAAGAGTACAAGTACTCAGATCTAGTAATTGAGTAAAAGTAGAAGAACTCAGATCTTGTACTTGAGTAAAAGTAGAAGTACTCAGATCTAGTAATTGAGTAAAAGTAGAAGTACTCAGATCTTGTACTTGAGTAAAAGTAGAAGTACTCAGATCTAGTAATTGAGTAAAAGTAGAAGTACTCAGATCTAGTAATTGAGTAAAAGTAGAAGTACTCAGATCTTGTACTTGAGTAAAAGTAGAAGTACTCAGATCTAGTAATTGAGTAAAAGTAGAAGTACTCAGATCTAGTAATTGAGTAAAAGTAGAAGTACTCAGATATTGTACTTGAGTAAAAGTAGAAGTACTCAGATCTAGTAATTGAGTAAAAGTAGAAGTACTCAGATCTAGTAATTGAGTAAAAGTAGAAGTACTCAGATCTAGTAATTGAGTAAAAGTAGAAGTACTCAGATCTAGTAATTGAGTAAAAGTAGAAGTACTCAGATCAGGACCAATTTGCTGCCCTAGGCAAGATTTTAGCTGGCTGATTTATATAACTATAATGATCATATAAAGGTGTGCCTTTACCTCACTGAGCTGAGGTTATCAGAGCCTCTCAGTCTTTCAGGAAACCCCCCGCGGCCGCTTACACAGTCAATTCCAATGTTAATAAAAGCACACAGAAGCTGTGTACGTTTTTTGGGAGTTTGATTTATTTTAAATGAACACAAATACAAAATTAAAACCTATAATTGCACATTAAAACCATTATTTCAAAAAAAGAACAATTTCACATAAACCTTTGTATTTTATGGGGCTGGGGCAGTTCAACTTGATTGGGGGGGGGGGGGGGGGGGGGGGGGGGGGGTGCCATAGTTTATGGGCGCTGTACGCAATATATATTTTTTAAATGTCTAACTTTTTTTTTTCTCCCCAATTTTTGGCGCCCCCTATGGGTTGATGCGAGGGCCGGCCCTGACTCAGATCATGTACTTTAGTAAGAGTAGAAGTACTCATATCTTGTACTTGAGTAAAAGTAGAAGTACTCATATCTTGTACTTGAGTAAAAGTAGAAGTACTCAGATCTTGTACTTGAGTAAAAGTAGAAGTACTCAGATCTTGTCCTTGAGTAAAAGTAGAAGTACTCAGGTCTTGTCCTTGAGTAAAAGTAGAAGTACTCAGATCTTGTACTTGAGTAAAAGTAGAAGTACCAGAGTGTAGGAATACTCTATCACAGTAAAAGTCCTGCATTCAAAATGTCCCTCAAGTGAAAGTAGAAAAGTATTCTCATCTAAATATAGTGAAAGACAGTAAAAGTAGTCGTTGTGCAGATTGGTCCATTTCAGAATAATATATATGATATGTTTTATAATGATTGATCATGAAAGTGTTCTCAAAGCTGGTGAAGGTGCAGCTAGTTTGAAGTACTTTGTATACTGCAGGGTAGCTGGTGGATTTACTCCAGGTGGAACTAAAGTCTGATTCAACACTTGGTTAGATTTCACATCATTCATCCACATCTGTGAAGTAACTAAAGGTATTAAAATAAATACATGTAGTGGAGGAGAAGTACACCATTTAAGACTATCCCACTTTAAAGTCACACAGCCCATAAACACATGAAGCACTTCTTATTTTCAACGTAAAGAACAAAAAGACTCACGTGCAGATGTGCAGTGTGGGCCTACTATTCCCAGGAGAAGCAGAAACAGCAACATCTTCATCTTCATCGAGGCTTTCTGTGTGAAAGGTTCTTTATCCACAGAAACACAGCCGTCCTTTCTGCAGAGCGGGATGTCAATGAGAGAGACACACAGAAGAGAGGTAACACCAGCTCCTCTGAGCCAATGAGAATTCAGTCTGAGCCGCGCGTCACTTGTTGCTGGTAAATCTGGCTCACTCAGGTTGTGAATGGAAAGTGAAAGCAAGGCAAATGTATTTATAGCACATTTCAACACAAGGCAATTCTAAGGGCTTTACACAAATGAAAGACATTAAGAGCAAACAGAAACATATTATGAATTGACATTTAAAAACACTTATTTAGAAGCAAAGATACATGAATAAAAGTTACAGTGCCGTGTGAGATACACACATCTGAAATGTTTAGCTCTGACTCTCAATCAGTGCTAACTTTCACCTCCCTTTCTTTCTACTTTCTTGTATAACTTGTCCTTTAGTTATTTCAAATGTGTCGTGCTAAATGAACCCCTCTTTGGACAATTCTAATCTGACCCCATGGTACCTTTTAGTTCTATTTCGTATAAGGCTTCGCCCTCTAAGGCTATCGCTATTGGGTAATCCCACTGCACGTGTGCAGCACTGACAGACTTAATCCACGCCCACCTATGACGTGGGCCCCACCTCCGGCCTCACTTCCGTATAAATAGGAAGTAGGCCCGTCCAACTGCTCCCACTTTTCTTCAGCACTGCGTAGTGGCGGAAGCACTGTAGCAGGCACATTAGAAAACAAAGATTCCTCCCGTAAAAAGCTTTGTTTCTAGTGGAAAGATGGAGATGGGGCAGGTGAGTCAGGGCTGCGTCCGGAATTGCCTTTCATGTGAGACGGGCTACATAATGAGTTTTGACAAAGTGTGGACAATCCCCACAGGAGCCATTTGGGGTGAAGTGTCTTGCCCAGGGACACAACGACATGCTGACTGCAGTGGGACTCGAACTTGCTATCCCCTGATTCAAAGTCCAGCACACTACCCACTGAGCCAAGGACATAGCGTGTTAGTCTATGTTTGATAACCGTGAAGTAGCCGAAATACACCCTGCGAGCCGGTTTCGAATCCCGCTCAATCCCTTGTATGTCAGAACGTCAGAACATGCATAAATGTAAAGGTGGAGCTTATTTATTATTTGACCACACTTTTGGGTTGTGAATCAAATCAATGGATCATTTCAGTTCTTCACCTCATGTTATCAAATCAATGAAGTTAAGAGTCAAATCTTTGCCTCTAGTGGAGCATGCAAGTCAGTACATCATTGTACAGTACTTCTATAGATGTACTTAATATAGAATAGTACTTAGAATATAAGTACTATGCCAAATATGTATGCGGATTATTGTTATGTTTTGCATTTATTATTATAATTACAACTTTTAATAAATGTATTAAAACTTAAGAACAAAGTATTAAGTAAATATAACAATAATGAAATATGATGATGATGAAATATTCAAAACAGAAACATCCATACTTGTTTTATATGTATTTATATATTTCAAACAACAGTAATAATATGTATAGTAAAGTGTAAAATAAATACTAATAACAAAACAAACGGTGCAAAATATATTAAAGTGAAAAAGTTGCAAAATAAATATCAAATATTTAAAAGAAGTTAAAAACACAGAAACATCCAAAACGGTTTTATACGTGCTATGAGGTCACAACAACATTATAATACTAATATAAACAATAATAATACAAGTGTACCATATAACATAACTAACTAAACAGTGCCATCAAATGTAAAGAAATAAAGTGTCAAATAAATAACAAAATGACCGACCGGCTCACAACATGAGGTCCTTTAAGGTGCATCCCCTCTCAGCACAGCCTCCAGTCCTCATAGGACCGGCTCTCGGATTCTTGACAGAACCAATTGCCAAAGTCCTGTCAGTGGGCTGGTGGCTTCCTGTCGTTGTTGCACTTTTTGCAAAGGATGGTGTCTGTCTTTTTGACATATTGTCGTTTGCCTGATCCACATTGCTCCCTCTCCTCTTTTCTTTCCCTGTTCTGCTGCGTGGTGTACGGCACGTTACTCTGACTGGATGCTAGGGCCTGAGCAGCTGATGGCATGTTGAGAAGCATAATCTGAGAGCTTCCAGGCTCTTGAGGAAGCTGCACAGATGGTACCATCATGTATGGTGTTGAGAAGGGTGGAGTCGGTGCAAGGAAGGGAAGAGCATAGCATGGAGGTGGTGGGGGGACCTGTGAGATGGCCACTGGTTGTGATCTCTTCTGGAGCTTTGCCTCACCTGCAGTGTGTGGTGGTAGAGCAAAGGTGTGAGGCTCAGCCAGACTGCCAGGAGTCAGAGATGTCCCTTTCTGCTTTGCCACAAGAAGCTGCTCAGGTCCTGCCATGGGAGCGTCAGGAGCGGGGATACCCTGCTTCAGGACCTGCTCTCCCTGAGACCTGCAGCGCCTGCTGAACCTGCGCAAACATGAAACAATCAATATTAATGAACAAGCTGTAAAAGATTACATATTGATTCAAAAACTGATGACTACATACAATACAAATTAAAGATGAATAAAACAAGTACAAATGCAAATTATGCATTTAAATGTAATCAATCAATCGAAATGTATAAATAGCTATATTTTGTATGAAAAACTCGACCTTCATACTAACTATTTAATCATTTCCTCTCAATTATAGTGTATTAAAGTACCTTACAATGGAAACAGGCCTGCCTACTCAAGTACAAGTATTTCATAATATAAGGTGGTGTTAACTGCATTGTAACTTCCCTTCACTGTCCCCCCGGACTTTCATTGTTTCCAGGTGAGGTTTGGTATTTAAATGAATGGTAAAATAAAAACAGATGTCGCGGTTACAGTCAAGGGCAAGATTTGTTTTGCCCTTGTTTTATTGATGCTGTTAAAGCTCGCTTAAAGACTAAATGCACTTTTAAAACACGTCGGTGGCTGCCGGTGACGGAGGAAACAAAGGCAGTAAAAGAAGCTCCGCTCGCTGCCGTCCGAGATTCTCTCTAGCTCGTAGTTATGTTAGTCCTTAACTTCAGCTGGGTAATGTCATAAACAGGCATTTTATTTAGCCAGATATGTCAACATTAAATTGACGAAACATGTACATAACAATCCGCTACCGGTAAACATCACATATATGGAAAGGTTACGGCATGTCCGGTTCGCTAGTCATTAGTAAAATGTCCCTGTGCAACATGTTGTTTAATTAACATATATCTATACATCTAATATGACAGTTTATAAGCATTGACAACCAGTGCTGGAATTGGGCCGGTACTCACCGGTACGCAGTACCGGCACTTCTGGTTCTGACCCATGGAGTACCGGCACTTCTTGCTCAGTACCGGCATGCTGGCGGTACTCCGGTACTCATGCACCGTGCCAGTACTCAACACTCTCCCGCCGTTCTTATTATACATCCATATATATATATACAGCCGCCCGGTACTCAGTAGATGCGTCATGAGGTGCCGAACGGACATTCTCATCGCTCTAACCGCTGGAGTTTCACAGCGGCTGTCAGCTGTTTACTCCTGTCATTCAAACAGAACGTGCTGGAGAGGGGGCGGGGCTTATCTTCTCCATGTAAATACTGTGGTGGAAACGACTATGTCAAAATTAACCTATTTGACCGTGATTTAATAGTAATACACGTTTCAAAATAATAATAATAATAATGCCGAAGTAACAACATACTGAAAACTGTTAGTAAAAACCATGTTTTAATGCTTTACAATTTACATACCTAGATGCACGTGTGTTGTGTTTATGCAGTGCAACTCCCACCCAGTGGGTGGCTATGTAGAGTGATAGAACAGAGCAGGCACGCCCCCGAGAGAAGGAAAGCAAGTCACGTCACAAATTAGCATTTCTAAAATGTTAGCGTGGATTAATAAAAGTGCAAAAAGACAGCGGTTGTCGCCGGAAGAAACTTCAAATACAGAGAATGCTGTGCCTGTGTTGGAAATTGTGTCTGATGGGGAGCTTTCTTTGGTTGATCCTCCTGCTCCAAGTTCTAGTGCATTAGCATTAGCACTAGCTCCGCCGCCTCCTCCAGAGCCTCTAACGTTAGCTGCTGCTGGCGCAACTGCCACCACCAACACCGGGCAAAGCGATGCACCTGACTGCTGGACAACGGACCAGGTGCAATATTTTTGCAAGACCAATGCATGGCTCCTTCTTAAAGATAAGAAGCTAGGATGTCGGATATGCAGAGATGTCAAATCTTTGGGAATACACACTGGACAAGGACTGAAACTGTCAACTGAATGGAGTGAGTGTGCAGTGTCTCATTTCGGTGTTGACAAGGGCAAACAACAAGCTAGCCTGAGAAAAAAAATCAAAGAACATAAAGAATCACAAGCCCATGTAAAAGCTGCTGACATCCTTACATCTGCTTCACGTGAAACTATTCAACATCAAGTGCAGTCTATGCATAAATCTGAATTAGACACCACTATCAGAGTTTTTCGAACGGCATATAAAATTGGCAAACATAGCCGGCCATTCACAGACATGCCAATTGATTTGAATGTACAGAAACTGAATGGGCTGAACGTGGGCAGGGTTTTGCACTCCAATAAAACCTGTGGCGAAATCATCGACCACATAGCTCATGAGCTGAAGAAAAAAATGGCAAAAGACATTACAGAAAACCAAAGAAAACTCTGTGTTTTGGTCGATGAATCTACCACTATTAGTGGTAAAACGGTGCTTGTTGTGTGTCTACGCTCAGCATTAGCTGATGCTGAGCCCGAAACGTTTTTTTTGGGAGCTGATCGAGTTGGATGGAACAACGGCTGATGACATCACAAAGGCGTTAATGGAGTGTCTTGGAAGAGATTTTAACGAGGACTTTTTAGGTCAGTGTTTCGTTTCTTTTGCATGTGATGGGGCTTCAGTCATGCTAGGGAAGAGAACAGGCGTTGCTACCCAGTTGTGTAGTAAATTCCCAAGCCTGTTTGTGTGGCACTGCTCCAATCATCGTCTAGAGCTGGCAGTTGGGGATGTGGTCAAGGAGGTCTCAGGGCTCAATCATTTCCAGATCTTTTTTGACAAACTCTATTCCTTGTTCCATGCCTCCCCCAAAAATCAGAGGCAGTTAGCGCAGTGTGCGCAAGCAGTCGGACAGCGTCTCCTGGTGATAGGGCGTGTTTTGTCCATCCGCTGGGTGGCTTCAAGTGAAAGGAGCGTCAGAGCAGTCTGGGAAAACTACCGAGTGCTTCATGATCACTTCACAAATGCTGCAAACGACACGAGCAGGGATTCCAGAGACAGAGCAAAGTACAAGGGCCTGGATGATGTGCTCACATCTGCAACGTTTGTCAGCAATCTGGGACTGATGTACGATGCGCTCACAGAGCTCAGCGACCTCTCTCGGCAACTCCAAAAAAGAGAGATGACACTGCCTACAGCAGATAGGCTCTTAACTCGAGAAATACGAGTTTTTGAATCCATGGTCACCATGCCTGGCCCACACATGACTACAGTTCATACAGCTCTAGCTGAGAAGTCCTTCAAGGGTGTTGCCCTGCGTGAGAATGGCAGGCTTGTACAGATTCATGCAGGTCAGTTTTTCCGCAGTATGGTAGAGAATCTGAGACACAGAATGACTTCCACAACCTCCTCTCATGTCAGCACAAGAGAAATCCCATTACATGGCCGGGAGGCCCGGGACAATCAGCTAATCCAGGACATGAAAGTTATCCATCCTGGAAGTTGGCCTGAAGAGGAGTTAGACGTACAGTATGGGGACGTAGAGGTGCTACGTTTGTGCGAAGTGCTGAAAGTGGACAGAAGAGAGACTGTTCAGGGCTTTCGCGAATACAAGGAAACCAGGGCATCCCGTACACCTGCTGCCATGGAGCCTCTACTGAAAGCAGTCCGAACCATCGCTGTCTCCACTAGTGAGTGTGAGCGGGCATTCAGCTGCATGAACGATATCCTTACTGCAAAAAGGAATGCTCTCTCTGTCAGCTGACTGTCCAGCCTGGTTTTCATTAAATGTAATGGACCATCACTAGGACAGTTCAATCCGGAACAGTATGTGAGGTCCTGGCTGGCAAAGGGAAGGAGAAGTGCTGATGAAAGAGCCTGTCCAGCTCCAGCCCCTGATACTGATGTCCCCAAGGCCTTCTGGAGCCTTTTCTAACAATGTGAAGTATATTGCAAAGCAGCTCACCCAGTGAGAAGACTTTTGGCATAATGTGCAGATTTGTACAGATCCTGGAGATAGAAGGACTTCAGACCAACCAGGGAGTTATCTGATCAGCTTGGTGTTCAATGTAACTCTTTACCATGGCTCAGACTTTGTTACTTGCAGTTACAGTTTCTCATTTTAGATTGTGCACATTTTTCATTTGTTTTTACATGTTCTTTGTTCATGCTCTTTATCATTTTTCTGAGTTGGAAAGTTAGATTGCATCATAGTTTACTTTATACATATTTGTATTCTTCAGTGGTAAAGTATATTGCAAAGCAGCTCAGCCATGTGAGAAGACTTTTGGCACTTTTTTGTTTTTCGTTTTCTGAGTTGGAAAGTTAGATTGCATTCAAAATGTACAGAAATACTTAATTTTGTTAAAGCTTTTTATAAAAAATGCTTCTGACCAGAGCTTTGTTTCCTTGTCATTAATGTTGAACACCACCAGAGGGGCTCTCACCTGAAAGGTCTCTGCTTCATGTGTCTTCAGCAGAAGATCTAGACTTTGATTGCTATATTTTCAGTTAATATTGACCTTACTGAGCTTTAGCCATATCCGCTGCCTATCATAAAAAATGTTAAGTACAGTGAACCTTTCTAAAATATACAGTAGTAAAGAGACAAACCCACCAGCATTATAGTAGCCAAATTCTTGTTTGTGGGCTGTATATATAAAATTGACTTGAAAAAGTTGCTGATTTTAGAGTACTGGCACCTTTTTCATTCCACTTCAAGCACTGTTGACAACATAGTTAAAGGATGATGTACTTACTTTCGTGATGTTGGGGGAAAGTGAATCTCTAGCTCGCGGCGTCCGCAGAGTAGCCCCGCCTACGGAGACGCTGATTGGTCAATTCTTGGTTGCTGCGGAGCCAATTCTTGGTAGCAATACGGCCGCTGATTGGCCAGAGCTCTCAATTCTTGGTAGAATCTTGGTAGCAGACATGAACGTGATTGGCTGTCGCTACCAAGAATGAGCTCGACTCACAGGCGACCGGGAGCGCCACAGCCGCCTACTTCTACTTTTACTCAAGTACAATATCTGAGTACTTCTACTTTTACTCAAGTACAAGATCTGAATACTTCTACTTTTACTCAAGTACAATATCTGAGTACTTCTACTTTTACTCAAGTACAATATCTGAGTAATTCTACTTTTACTCAAGAACAAGATCTGAGTACTTCTACTTTTACTCAAGTACAATATCTGAGTAATTGTATACTTTTACTCAAGTACAAGATCTGAGTACTTTTACTCAAATAAGATCTGAGTCAAGTAGAAGTACTCAGATATTGGGGACCCCTCAGCTGAGACCCCCCTCTCTGAATCCTGATCAATCTGAATGACTGTTTCCTCACAGATCTGCTCTGATATCTGGCGGTAAGATGCTGTTATCTGATTGGCGGAGAAGGTTTTGTTGCTGTGCCAAATTGTGTAACATGGCGACAACGACCTGATGCCTCCATCTAGTGGTGAGATGTGAGTACTGCACCAGGAAAAGTCTAACTGTAAATCAGATAAATGAACTCTATAAATGTCATTCATTCAAAAACATTTGGTTTCTTATGCAGATAATTAAAATACGTTGGAATTTATTTTCTCCACATTAAAATATGATGATGTGATTATAATAATACATGCCACTTGTTAGAAGCTTTTATCCAAAGCGACTTATATACTCAATACTGTGGGCAATCCCCACAGGAGCAATTTGGGGTGAAGTGTCTCAGGACAACAACGACTGCAATGGGGTTTGAACCTGTGACCCCCTGATCCGAGAACCTACGGACAACCCACTGCACCACATGCCTCCGTACATATATACACAAATATTAGATTATATAAACAATACATAACAATAGTCATTTTTCATTTATTCATTATTATTATTATTAATATGATTTATTAAAATAATAAAAATTATTATTATCATTATTGAAAATAAATGTCTTGGCCCTTAAAAAAATGTATATGTAAAATAAACCACATTTTACCATAACATCCAAAATGGCAAACTTCCCACTGGGGTTGCAGTCTTGCGCCAATATATATATATATATCTTCACTTTCACAAACCCGCCAAATGTCATACATGTAGGGGAATTGCACATACGGGGGCTGCGCTCTAGGTGGCGATGTTGAGTCATTTTCCCTACGCTCATTCATGCGCACACTAATTTATTTGGTAAAATGTTCCCAGCATTCCTTTAGGGTCCTGGTGCTGGGACCATCAGTGTCTCCTGCTCTCCTCTCCTCTGTGGAGTGTCCAGTAATCCGGATCATCCTCAGTTGATCTGCTCACTTCAGATCAATAATCATTCCTTCCTCTGGCTCAGACCTCCGTCAATCCATCCCAGTAAGAGCCCCCGAGCACCGGGACACACAGGGCATCGATCTGTGTGTGTGTGTCCGTGTGTGTGTATATGTGTGTCCGGGTGTGTGTGTGTGTCCGTGTGTGTGTCTGTGTGTCCGTGTGTGTGTGTGTATGTGTGTCCATGTGTGTGTGTTTGTGTGTCCGTGTATGTGTGTCTGTGTGTGTCTTTCTGTGTGTGTCTGTCTGTGTGTGTGTGTCCGTGTGTGTGTCTGTCTGTGTCTGTGTGTGTCCGTGTGTGTGCATGTGTCTGTGTGTGTGTGCATGTGTCTGTGTGCCTGTGTGTGTGTGTGTGTGTCTGTGTGTGCATGTGTCTGTGCGTGTGTGTGTGTGTGCATGTGTCTGTGTGTCTGTCTATGTGTGTGTCTGTGTGTGCATGTGTCTGTGCGTGTGTGTCTGTGTGTGTGTGTGTGTGTCTGTGTGTGTGTGTCTGTGTGTGTGTGTCTGTGTGTGTGTGTGTGTGTCTGTGTGTGTGATCATGCTGGTCTCTGCGTGTTTTCAGAGCCTCTTGGTGGTCTTACCCGAACCCTCTTCTTCTCGTCTTCTAGTGTCTCTTTCTTTGCGTCTATCTGCAGTTGCTTCATGTCACCTTGTATTGTGTTAGCCTTGTCTTGTAAGGGTTGTTCTTCACCTTGAAGTAGCCGTTAATGCGTGTCTTTGAGTCTCCTTGCAGTCTTTGTGCGTCTCTTTGTCGTCTCGTTGGTTCATGTTTCTTTGTGGTAACGTCAAGTCTTCCCCTGGTTGCTACGTCTCTCATTGATTTACATTTTGTAGATGAAGATTGACTCTTTGGACCCTGTTAATAATCCATACATGAGTGGAGCTTTTATAGCTCATTATGGCCTACATGTTAACAAACCTTTATATTTAGACATTTACCAGACACATAGCAACGTTAGCATTCAAGTTACCAAGAGACACAGAACAAGCAATGAAATGAATGCATACAAACCTTCTTACTTGTGTTCCCAAGGCCTGAAATGCATCTCCAAGTATTATCGTGGTTGTGTTTGCCTTTGGGGAAGAGTAGTTCAAATAAATACACAATATGCACCGTAGTGACGAAAAGGGAGCTGAGCCAGAAGGCAAAGCTCTCTGTCTACCGGGCCATTTTCCTTCCTACCCTCACCTATGGTCATGAAGGATGGGTCATGACCGAAAGAACGAGATCGCGGATACAAGCGGCCGAGATGGGTTTTCTCCGCAGGGTGGCTGGCGTCTCCCTTAGGGATAAGGTGAGAAGTTCGGTCATCCGGGAGGGACTCGGAGGTGAACCGCTCCTCCTTCGCATCGAAAGGAGCCAGTTGAGGTGGTTCGGGCACCTAGTTAGGATGCCACCTGGGCGCCTCCCTAGGGAGGTGTTCCAGGCACGTCCAGCTGGGAAGAGACCGAGGGGTAGACCTAGGACCAGGTGGAGGGATGATATCTCTTCGCTGGCCTGGGAGCGCCTTGGGACCCCCCAGTCAGAGCTGGTTGATGAGGGGAAAGGAACGTTTGGGGCTCTCTGCTGGAACTGCTACCTTCGAGACCCGACCACGGATAAGCGGAGAAGATGGATGGATGGAATATGCACCCTTTTTGTTAAAGAAGCATGAAGGAACAGAGTCTTGAGGAAACGCATCACAATCCCGCCAGCGTGGCTGTTTCTGCAAAAAGAGAGCTGACTGCAATCATCTGAATATCTCTGAGAGGAGTGAATACATCCGTGCCCATCACGCTGAGCTATGAAGACGTTTCGGTGTTGATGCTGACTTACAAATAAATGCAATCCTGTAAATGTGTGCCGTGTGAAGAAGGCGTTTAGCAGACGATCTGAGTGATGGATGGACAGTAAGAGAAACATGGAGGTATGTCTCCGTACAGAAACATCCATCAGAGGCGTCGCTGTCTTCAAGAGCAAATAGACTCGCTGTAATTATGACGGCGATGGGAGGAAAGATTTATGGTCGCACAGCAGAGGTGTCTTCTCCTCTTTCAGCAGACACTCAATAGATGAACAAATGACAACATTTGCCGTCTGACGCTGGTCATTAAACCAGCTGAACGGAGCTGGATCCCTGACGGCCTTTCGCACTGCGTGGAAGTCTGTCTTTTACCTCATGAAGGCGCGGGATCCACAGAGATGGAGCTTTATCTGACGTGATATCTGACGTGCAAATAAGAGACGTTTATTTAATGTCGGGAGCGTTTGAGGCCGCTTTTCTTTTATAGCCACGATTTCATTTACAATGTCAGGCAGAGTAAAACTGTTTTATCTTTCAAATCCAATGGCAACATTTACTTAGATTTATATTCTGCAGATATTTTCCAAGAGCAAACGGTCTCAGCTTCCTGTTGTCCTCGGGTCACATTGTAACCGCTGTCAGGAGAAAGAAAATAACATGTTTGCTTGGAAACGTTTCTCCACGAGCAAATAATTATGATCACTGTCATCATGTTTTAGGTTTTATTCAGATGTGTAGCATCTCTGGTCTTCTGGGGTCAATTCTGGAAAAATCATTCAACATTTATTCCTTTTTTAACCCAGAAATGAGATTGTGTGTAAATGATGTCTATTGAGCATACATTCCAGTCAGAAGAGAACAACGTGTAATAAGTAGGAATAAAGCTACCTTAAAAGGTGTAACATATATTTGGGTGATTATTTATACTATATACTTTATAAATAGTCAAACCGGGCAACAATGTTTTTATAATTCCTCTCACAGGTCCTGCAGGTTTAACCTTGTTATTGTGGTTATTATAAAATTATGAGAGCCACCAATTAGCCTTTATCTAGCTAGCTTGTTAGAAAGGTAGCTAACTACTAAGATAGATAGCTAACGTTAAAGGCCCCATGTCATGCTTTTCTGGTTATCACCCGTCCCCTTGTGTTCTGAAGCTTCTGCATGTAAACGGTCTGCAGAGTCACAAACCCTCAAAGTACACCCTGTAGCAAGTAAAACTCTAACACAGAGAAGACCTGTCTGTGCTGCTCCAGAACGCCTCGTTGGACATTTATCTTTTTCCATTGTTTTCTTCTCGGGTATAGTGACGTAACGTAACGGCTCCGCAGATTGGTCCAAACGTTACGTCCGTGGAGCCGTTACATTTGGACCAATCCGCAGACTTCCTCACACACACACACTCGGCAGGACGTTGCGAGGCTCGCTGCTGCGAGGAGCGGGACACTGTGAGCTGGCTCACTGGTGTGGGGTCGGCGAGACACCGCGGAACTCAGCCTGGGCACACACACAAACTCCCAGCCAGGCTGCGGGTGTGTGTGTGTGTTCGGGCTGGGTTTCGCTGTGTCTCGCTGTCTCGCAGACGGCCACTGGGCTCACAGGGAGGGGGGGCAGGAGCTCCAACAAGCCGTTTAGGACAGAGAGTGAATACACAGACTATACAGAGATGCTGTTTGAGAAACCAATGTGAGTTTGGAAAATTGAATAATATAAATGTATTCTAGTAGACCTCAACAATGGAATTATGATCAGTAGAAATGGCCATGGGACCTTTAAACAGTCCTTTTGTCTCTCCTTATAGTCTTTGTTGTCATTTTGAGTCTTCTCCTGGATGGTATGTGTCTCTTTCAGTGACATTTTGTAGGTAAAGTCAACGACAAAAAATTAAAAACACAAGTTAGAACGATAGCTAAGCTAATATACGCTAGTTAGCAAGATTGCTAACGTTTGCTAGCTAAACAGCACACTGACAGGTTAATTGAATTTGGTCTCTAAGTTAACTTGTTTTTCACACCGTGGACCTTTGTCTAACCTTCTGTCAGCGAGAGTTATTATAAAGTGAGACAGGATGATATGTTCTGGTTCTTTTCGTAGCCCCTCATAGCGTAGCAGCTACACCAAAAGACACTGCAAAGAGTTATTCAAAATGTTCTTACATGAGATTTTGGGCCATTCATATCCTGCTAGTCACTAACAGAGGATGGATGCTGTTAAACTATGTGCTTGCAGTGTAGCTGAATCATCGCAAATATAATGGATTGTTTACAATGCTGCTAAACCGGAAGAACTATCAAGATTTTGGGAAAGTGGGACAAGCAGGGTGCGAACTGGAGGGGAGCAGGGGGAGCTATAGCTCCCCTAGTGGTGACATGAGCTCCCCTGGGAACATGGTTTGTGAAAGTTGGGGGGAGCTCTCTAAAATACTGATATGATGACCAAATAAATTCCATTTTGGGCATATTTGTTTTTCAAAGGTGTAAAATAAGTGAAATACAATTATATTTAGAGTTTATGATTCATGAAAAAAGTGTCGCCTGTTTGCACGCTGCCCGCAGCTCCACCCACTACCCACTCACTCACAAGCTCGTTTAGTTAGCACTGCATGTTTACCAGGCATTGTTGCTGCTGCTGACATGTCGAAAAGAAAAAACAACTTACCTTGGGCAATTTCTTTAAAAAGACGGCCAAACAACCTGATCAAGAAGACCAACCGAATGTAGCTGGTGGTAGCACATCGTACGTTGTGACTGCTGCTACAACAGAACCGAGAGGAGGGAGCTAACGTCAGTGCTAGTGCTAACTTGACAGCTAACGTTAACTTGGGGCTGAAGAGACACAAGAAGACGAGCCGTTGTGTTGTGTGTGTGGCGTCGCGTCTCTCCAGGCAGTGAGAGGGTTGTGTTCCCAAGTTCCCATCAGCAAAAACACGTGGGTTTGCTATCCTGGCTCCAAGATGGTGGAATGAGCTCCCCATTGACATCAGGACAGCAGATAGCTTACACACCTTCCGGCGCAGACTGAAAACTCATCTCTTTCGACTCCACTTCGAGCGATAGAACTATTAACAAAGCACTTATATACTAATAAAGGACTGGCTTATCTAAAGCCAGTTGAGTAGCACTTGAAATGTTTGGCTCTATGAAACCTGATGTACTTATATGATTCTATTTTCTTCAAGGTTGTGTCTTCCTGGTCGAATGTACTTATTGTAAGTCGCTTTGGATAAAAGCGTCAGCTAAATGCAATGTAATGTAATGTGTTGTGCTATAGCTGTAATATTAATATTGTTCATGGTTGGTGCCGCTGGCTGCTCTTATCGCGTGTGTTCGGCTCTGTGTGGGCTACAGCCATAATAGGCTATAGCCCATGTGAAACAATGTAACCTGTTTTTGAATCATTTTAAGTTGATTTAATTAAACAGTCAAACGTTACATTGGTGGTCCGTGGATTATTTATTATCAAGTTGATTGAAGTTTGCGTAGCCCATACATGCTCGGGAAATCTGTTGACATGAACATGATCCATCGGGACGTTTCATGTAAATGTAGACCTGTGGCACCACCCCGTGTGCAACAGATTTTCTCTTTATAATAGGCCTATGTCTGTGCTGTTGCTATTAATGCACGGATCAGCATTTCCCCCCCCCACCCCGCAAAAAAAAAAAATCCCGGCTCCCCCGGAGACCGTGGTATAGTTCGCACACTGGGGACAAGTGAGGCTAATGTTGTAGAACACGCAGATAAATGACTTCCAGCAGCCACACTGACTTGTTTTGAGTCGTTCATTTATACGTAAAACACTCCAACATCTTTACTTCCTCACTAGGGGAAATCGTTATCTGAGACGCGAGGTCAGGAGTGGATTTTCCTTAAAACACAGCAGCGCTTCGATCTGTTGATGTGGGTCAAACTCATCTGCATTTCCCCGCTCGTCTCCCTGACAGAGCGAGTGGGTGTGGGAGACTGATTGAGTGTGGAGGCGCTGAGGATAAAGCCTCCGTGATAATGCTGAGCTCGGCAGCGAACGGGAAAGATAAGAAGATGATTTGGTGTCAGAAAGAGGAGGTCCCCCTTCTCTCCGCCTCCATCACTCTCTCCTTTCTGTGTCTGCAGATAACATCTCAGGAAGAAGAACGCTCACTCAGCTCTTCCTGCTGATAACAACATCTTCTTCTGCTCTGAATGTCTGCAGAGAACTTTAGGAGCTCGATGGGAAACACTCCAGAATCTGAGGAGGAAACCAGCCGAGTGACGGCCATGGACCACATCTACTCTACTCTATGTCACTCTATGTATCATACGTCTATATGCTCTATATACTCTATGTCTACTTTATATCAAGGAGCCAAAAGGTTTTACTGTACTGTTTGTGCTGTTATTATCATTTATTAAGACATGCGTTGTACTTGGTTAGCATTACTTCCGGCAATTGCTTGTATTTTTTTTACTTTTAATCACAAAATATTCAAAGGTACATTTTTAACAAGTTTGAAAAATACTATTAAAATCACAAGACAATAATGGAGACCTTTGAAATGGAACATCCACTATTAGCTATACGAAACATGGGAATAGGGGCCTTTTATTACATTACATTAAATAGCATTTAGCTGACACGTTTATCCAAAGCGATGTACGATAAGTGCAATAAACCATAAAGATTCAAACTAAGGACAACAAGAACATTGCTGACATGTTTACTGACCAAACAAGCCAGACCATAGTAAGAGCTGCTGCATCAGTACAACTCTTAAAGGTCCCGTGTCATGGCCATTTCTACTGATCATAGTTCCATTGTTGAGGTCTACTAGAATAGATTTACATTGTTCAATGTTCCAAACTCACATGCGTTCTGGGGCAGCACAGACAGGTCTTCTCTGTGTTAGAGTTTTACTCGCTGCAGGGTGTACTTTGAGGGTTTGAGACTCTGCAGACCGGTAATAATAAAATAATAAAATTCAATAACGTGCTTTAACCACCTAGGTGTCCCTTTCTATCAGCTCTGCACCGTTATGGTATAAATACAGCCTATCTACCAATTGGATCAAATATAAAAGTCAGCCGAATTAGTGTTGATACTGCAAGGAGACGTATTGTGTGAAAAGAAATGTAAGATGCTGTTTAATGGCTGATATATTTATGATCCACGTCACATCTTCAGTTTTGGAGGCAGTTCTCCTGTTTGTCTAGAAGTCTTCTCAGCACGGCTCTATAAATAGAGAACTACGGCAGATATGTAATATGTAATGCAGCCGAACCGTGTATTACAATGCCGTTATGTGATGACTTTCAAAGAGTAAAGCAAGCACACTCGGAATAAAGAATTATTGTATTTTTAAAAAACGTTTTCAGATTTCACATCACATAAACACCAAATTCCAGCATGCATTACGGATAACCATCCAATCATCGAGCTGAGGATCTTGCCTACGTCTGTTTCCGTTTTCGTTTAATGACCGATGTATTTTGTTATACACACATTCCTTCACATTTACATTTTAATGTGCATTAAAGTATTTCGTGAGGCCTTCTAACATGTTTTTAAATATAACTACGGTTGTAGTTGAATAGTTTGTAAATTAACATGAACCGAAGCTGTTGCTTGGCAACTCAATCGCACAACGTCACGTCCGTTAATTCCACATCCACACGCATGGATTAACATCGATTTAATACATTAATGTAGCCTTTGTTTATGCTCAAAGAGGAGTCGACCAGCTGGGGCAACAAGAAAATCGCCGTAATCGAGTGTGACTATTAAAAAATAAATCATTACGTCGGGGTAGCATTTGCTTGGTATTTCCGGTTATTTCTCCACTGGTTAACATGGGTTAACAATACCGTGTAGCTGTCACGTTTGAAGGGGACGAAATCGTGACATCTTCACTTCTCCCAGCATGGTAAATCGTCACATGTTCACGTCTTGCCGTGATACCGGGTTGCGCTCATCTTATGCACAGCAAAGATCGAAAAAATAGTCTTTTACCTTAAGTGAGAATAGACCAAAGATGCCTTGGCTCGACTTCTTCTCGTTGCCGTCCTGGTTTCCAAGAAGAAGAGAGACGATGTCCTGCTTTAATCCAGCTTTTCACGAACGGCACTGGGTCGAATTTGTCCAAAGGGGGTCCGTTTAGGTCCACAAACAGAAGCGAAGACAGGCTCTCCTCGCGCAACCTGTTGCGGCTCTGGTTGTCGGTGTTATTCACGGCGGAAAAGCCTCTTTCGCACTCAGCAGACGTGGGGAGGTAAGTGCGACTTGCTATGCATAGCCGTTCCAGTGTTTTGCCCGGTGGAGTGCCCTGCCATTTCCAGTCTTTAAACTGCTCCACTGCCTCCCCGGCTGGTTCTCCGAGCGATTTAGCCAGACGGTGCACTTCTTGTTCGCCAAACAAAGTCAAGTCTTCCTGCTCTCCAGGCCAAAAGCGCTTATCAAGAGCTTTGAGCGTCTGGACCAAGCTTGACTCCGGTAAGCGCTTGGTTAGAGTAGCAACCACCGATTCATAAAAACGAGGCTTGTTTATTTTCCCCCTGCCTTCTGTCAGCTCTACGTCCTTAAAAAAGCCCGATGAGATGCCCTGTTCAGCCTTCTTCGTTGATCTCCCCCCGGTCGTCTTCATGGCGGTCAACACATTTATGGTTTGTTTGATGTGGACACTTGAGTCCACAAGTGTCATTTCTCTTCTCTGCAGCTTGAGAGACAGGCTCTGGAGTTCACGCAGGATGTCTTTCATGACAGCCAAATCTTCCACGAATCCTGAGTTGGTGAGGTGCTTGAAAAGTCCCTTGTATTTTTGCCTCTCAAGATCATTACGTGATGCGTTCTCACTGGATGTTTTAAAATTGAGTGCTAGTGCGGGGAAATCTTTCCATACAGCTTTTACTGTTTTAAAGCTGCTGGCAACCCATCTGATGGTGAACATTTGACCTATTTTCAGTATTTCCATGTTGAGCTCGGCTGCTGCTTCTTTCAGCAATCTGGAATTCCTGGTTGACTGATTGTAGAGTGAGTATAAATGTGAAATAAATATCTCAAACTGATTAGTGCCACCCACTTCTTTAAGAGCATCTTTGACTGACAGTTCTAGTCTGTGCACCAGGCAGTGTACAGACTGCACGTTCGGAAACTTGTTTTTGAGCCTGACGACAAGCCCACTGGCTTTTCCCGTGAGCGCTGCAGCCCCATCGGTGGCTATGCTTATTAGGTGCGTCTTCAAAAAGTCATCATCCAATCCAGCTTTATATAGACTCGCCATCATTGAGTTATAAATTGATTCAGCATCGACCCCATCTGTAAGTTCCACTATATCCAGGAACACATTATCTACATCCCCCTTACCACTGACATCACATCTTACGTAAATGATTAGATAGGGACGACCGTGAACGGTACTTTCATCAATTGTGATTGATACCTTTGAATCCATTTCTTTCACATTAGAGACGAACTTGCGGCGCATTTCCTTTGCAATGTGACTTATTATTTCTGCGCATGCATGGTCAGATTTGTGGATATTCCCAACTTCGGCTCCATTCAGCTCCTGCATTGTCATGAGGGGGTTGAGCTTTTTATAAGATAGCCTTTCCTTTGCTACGGTGTAAGCTGTTCTAAACGAGACTGTTGTTTTCTTGAGTAAATCGGACTGTACATCAATGAAGCAGTTTGGGAGGGTTTCTTTGTCTTTCATCTGTACTATTTCCACTGACCTCGCGTGGGCCTGGCTGTTTTGTTTCGGTAAACAGGGTTCATATCATCAGTTAGCTGAGTTTCTTAAATGAGTAGGACACATGAATAGTTTATTACATTTTACAAGCCCTGAGACACAGTTTCGTGAAGAAAAAAAACGGGGGGGAAAAAGCCCCTTAACAGGTTAAATGGGAATTAAATCATTTTAAGTAATTTTGAGTGTTCCCAAAGCCCCGGTGTTCTGCAGTTTGTGTGGGCCTACTGTGCTGTTGCACAGTTTATACTGAAACTATGTCCAGGACAAGGTGTTTGGAAGTTGTGGAAGATTCACAGCTAACCACACTGAAGATTATGGAGGTATTGATCAGTCAATACCCCCCCCCCCCTCTAACATCACCAGAAGTCATAATTTAAGGGGTCTTTTCTCAATTCTTGCTACCGGGGGAGCATCCCCCCGGACCCCTCTAGTATTGTTTGTTTCCACAGCCCCACCTAAAATATTTTCCACCAGCCGCCACTGATTTCTATCATTAAACGTTGGGGTCTCAACATGTCCGGGTTCACACTGATGACAAGTAGAATATTTACAATCAATAAATAAGGAGGTGTGGTGAAAACAGTGTGAGAATGTGCTCTGGTTCTGAGTCTAAAACCCTCTTCTGTCCCCTGCTGTGATGAAGCTTCTCTTCCTCTGGACCTGAACCACACACTGGAGACATAAAGGTCTGCACGTCTTTATTGTTTAAGTTCCAGTTGTTCCCACTAGATGGCGCTCAGGAGCAGTGGATTCACCCATGGATGTATTTCCCCTCCTGCTGGTCGGACTGTTTACAGGAAATCACGTGACTGCTGGGAACAGTTCCGAACTCAACCAGCAGGGGAGCTGTTGCTCAGACTCAGACTGTGAACTGCGCAGCAGGAAATAAATAGTGCACTGTCACTCTCAGGGGAAATGAGGGGAGTCCCGGAGAGACAGCGGGGGTTCACCTGAAGAGAGAACAGCATACACATCTACTGATCAATACACATACCTGATCAATACACATACCTGATCAATACAAATACCTGATCAATACACATACCTGATCAATACACATCTACCTGATCAATACACATACCTGATCAATACATATACCTGATCAATACACATACCTGATCAATACATATACCTGATCAATACACATACCTGATCAATACACATACCTGATCAATACACATACCT
>NW_022991808.1:0-25847 GCF_902827175.1 Gymnodraco acuticeps
CGAGTTTTCTGAGGTAAAAGAAAAGGTCATGGTGTAAAAACAGCCGGGGTAACATACAGAGATAAACCCCCCCCCCGCACACACCCGCGCGGGACCCCCCCCACGCGCAGAGCCCACCGCGCGACCCCCGGCGAGCGCAGGAGCCCCCCGCGCACCGCCCCGCGCGCAGGACCCCCGCGCAACCCACTAGCCATTATCCCCCCCTCTCAACCCCCCCCCTCACTACCCCATCTAGCTCATACCCCTCCCTCTCACCTCCCCTCTCTCATACCCCCCCCTCTCTACCCCCTCTCTCTCATTACCTCCCCTCTCTCATACCCCCCGCCTCTATCCCCCCTCTCAATCCCCTCTCTCTCATTACCCCCCCTCTCAACCCCCTCTCTCTAATATCCCCCCCCTGTCTCAGACCCACCCCCCTCTCTACCCCCTCTCTCTCATTACCCCCCCCCTCTCACCTCCCCTCTCTCATTACCCCCCCTCTCAACCCCCTCTCTCTCATTACCCCCCCCCTCTCTCATTACCCCCCCCTCTCTACCCCCCCCCCCCCCCCCCAGACGGAGGCCATGCTGCAGGCGGCCGAGGCTCTCGCTGGGCCGTATGTTTGGGGTCCGTACGACATCCTAGTTCTGCCTCCATCGTTCCCCTACGGAGGAATGGAGAACCCCTGCCTCACTTTCGCCACCCCCACCCTGCTGGTATACACACTATATATACACACTATATATACACACTATATATACACACTATATATACAGTGGGGCAAAAAAGTATTTAGTCAGCCACCAATTGTGCAAGTTCTCCCACTTAAAAAGATGAGAGAGGCCTGTAATGTTCATCCGAGGTACACTTCAACTATGAGAGACAGGATGGGGGGAAAGAATCCAGGAAATCACATTGTAGGATTTTTAAAGAATTTATTGGCAAATTATGGTGGAAAATAAGTATTTGGTCAATAACAAAAGTTCATCTCAATACTTTGTTATATACCCTTTGTTGGCAATGACAGAGGTCAAAGGTTTCCTGTAAGTCTTCACAAGGTGTTCACACACTGTTGCTGGTATGTTGGCCCATTCCTCCATGCAGATCTCCTCTAGAGCAGTGATGTTTTGGGGCTGTCGCTGGGCAACACGGACTTTCAACTCCCTCCAAAGATTTTCTATGGGGTTGAGATCTGAAGACTGGCTAGGCCACTCCAGGACCTTGAAATGCTTCTTACGAAGCCACTCCTTCGTTGCCCGGGCGGTGTGTTTGGGATCATTGTCATGCTGAAAGACCCAGCCACGTTTCATCTTCAATGCCCTTGCTGATGGAAGGAGGTTGTCACTCAAAATCTCACGATACATGGCCCCATTCATTCTTTCCTTTACACGGATCAGTGGTCCTGGTCCCTTTGCAGAAACACAGCCCCAAAGCATGATGTTTCCACCCCCATGTTTCACAGTAGGTGTTCTTTGGATGCAACTCAGCATTCTTTCTCCTCCAAACACGTCTAGTTGAGTTTTTACCAAAAAGTTCTATTTTGGTTTCATCTGACCATATGACATTCTCCCAATCCTCTTCTGGATCATCTAAATGCTCTCTAGCAAACTTCAGACGGGCCTGGACATGTACTGGCTTAAGCAGGGGGACACGTCTGGCACTGCAGGATTTGAGTCCCTGGCGGCGTAGTGTGTTACTGATGGTAGCCTTTGTTACTTTGGTCCCAGCTCTCTGCAGGTCATTGACTCGGTCCCCCCGTGTGGTTCTGGGATTTTTGCTCACCGTTCTTGTGATCATTTTGACCCCACGGGGTAAGATCTTGCATGGAGCTCCAGATCGAGGGAGATTATCAGTGGTCTTGTATGTCTTCCATTTTCTAATAATTGCTCCCACAGTTGATTTATTCACACCAAGCTGCTTACCTATTGCAGATTCAGTCTTCCCAGCCTAAACAACAATAAGCGCTGCTTGGCAACCGTGTGTGGCGGCAAAGTACATAGACATTTTGACAGGAGAGATTTAGTTTTGCCGGTATTCAACATATTTTACCAGTCATAGTCCGGTATTTATTTACACTCTAAGAAGAGTCCTACACAACAGACATGGCGTCAAAAAGGAGTGTGGAAATATTTCGACCAGGTTAGTGAGTGCGGTGCAGAGTGCAAACTATGCCAAATTAAACTTATATACATACTATACCTTGCTCTACCCGCAACCTCCGTTCCAGCTGAGAGGGTCTTCTCTATAGCTGGCCTGATTGTGAATCGCCTCTGCACATGAAAGCTGTAGGCCTATAGCTGTCAAACTGTGATCACCAGTTCAATACATTTGACTAATTTGACTTGGTTTCTAAACTTATTTGAACATGTATTTATTTTTTTTCCAAAAGTTATTGAAATTGTTTTTTGGAAAACATTTTTTTTTGGAAAACATTTTTTTATAGGATATGTACATTTCGGTTAACCGTTTTTTGGGGGTTCGAATTTCGAATATACATTTGCTTTCAAATTCCCATCCCTAATATATATATATATATCAGGGTTTCCGTTAGAATTTTCAACATGTCCGTTAAAGTTTAAATCTTCCAGGCAAAATGAGAAAAGTGCCGGTCAAAGGTCTTCTTTTTATTTATTGAGCTTTAAAACTAATTGATATGATTCGATATTAAACTAATTATAGCAGATTAACTACATTATTCAAAAGTGAACAGTAATTACAATAACACGGGAATAATAAACGGAGCGCTCTCTCCCTCTCCTGACAGCCGTATCATGCAGCTCGCGGATCAGCAATGAGTGACCCGACAGTAAAACTAAACATATCTATAACTAGTTACGGTAGTTTGAGAGGTCATTAAAATAGCTACGTGTGATATTCTAACCTGAAGTGTGTGTTTTGTCCGCTCACCGCTGCATGTGATCATGCTGAGCTGCGTGTCGACCTGTCAGCAGCAGCTGATCTCTCTCTCCCGTCAGATTAGACTTTACTCGCGTTTATGTCCATATCGATCAGATCCAGCTAGTTCTAGCTAATGATATGACTACCTGCTTATTAAAAGACACCTACACAATAAGTGGCGCAAGTTGTGCAACTGATGTGGTATTGCGCTAAGCGGAAATGATTTTGACCGGAGAGATTTAGATTTGCCGGTCTTCAGCATATTTTACCGGTCATAGTCCGGTAATTACCGGCTAACGGGAACTCTGATATATATATATACATGTGTATATATATATATGTATATATATTAGGGCTGTCAAACGATTACAATTTTTAATCAGATTAATCACACCTTAAAAATTAATTAATCAGATTAATCTCCATTCGAACTATGTCCAAAATATGCCATTTCTTGATGTACATTGTTGGGAATGGAAAGATAAATGAAAGAAGGCGGATATTTCCATTTCACATACAGTATGTTTATTATAACATTGTTCTGTGTGTCAAAATGAAAGACAGCCCACACACCTATCAATCATCAAACCGTGGGGTCTTAATTCATTACGTGTTGATTTCTGTCAACGGGGGAGTCGATGGGGGGGGGCTAGTGGAGTACTTCAGGAAAGTCGACGGGGGGGGGGGGGGGGGGGGCTAGTGGAGTACTTCAGGAAAGTCGACGGGGGGGGGGGCTAGTGGAGTACTTCAGGAAAGTTGACGGGGGGGCTAGTGGAGTACTTCAGGAAAGTCGATGGGGTGGGGGGGCTAGTGGAGTACTTCAGGAAAGTCGACGGGGGGGGGGCTAGTGGAGTACTTCAGGAAAGTCGACGGGGGGGGCTGGGGGGGGGCTAGTGGAGTACTTCAGGAAAGTCGACGGGGGGGGCTAGTGGAGTACTTCAGGAAAGTCGACGGGGGGGGGGCTAGTGGAGTACTTCAGGAAAGTTGACGGGGGGGCTAGGGGGGGGGCTAGTGG
Organism: Gymnodraco acuticeps; assembly: GCF_902827175.1. Taxonomy (NCBI): domain Eukaryota; kingdom Metazoa; phylum Chordata; class Actinopteri; order Perciformes; family Bathydraconidae; genus Gymnodraco; species Gymnodraco acuticeps. Next base: position 3,893 of record NW_022991808.1, read on the forward strand.
AGTACTTCAGGAAAGTCGATGGGGGGAGGCTAGTGGAGTACTTCAGGAAAGTCGACGGGGGGGGCTAGTGGAAAGTCGACGGGGGGGGGCTAGTGGAGTACTTCAGGAAAGTCGACGGGGGGGGCTAGTGGAGTACTTCAGGAAAGTCGACGGGGGGGCTAGTGGAGTACTTCAGGAAAGTCGACGGGGGGGGCTAGTGGAGTACTTCAGGAAAGTCGACGGGGGGGCTAGTGGAGTACTTCAGGAAAGTCGACGGGGGGGGCTAGTGGAGTACTTCAGGAAAGTCGACGGGGGGGGGCTAGTGGAGTACTTCAGGAAAGTCGACGGGGGGGGGGCTAGTGAAGTACTTCAGGATAGTCGACGGGGGGGGGGGGGGCTAGTGGAGTACTTCAGGAAAGTCGACGGGGGGAGCTAGTGGAGTACTTCAGGAAAGTCGACGGGGGGGGCTAGTGGAGTACTTCAGGAAAGTCGACGGGGGGGGCTAGTGGAGTACTTCAGGAAAGTCGACGGAGGAGGGTTGGTGGAGTACTTCGTGACCACAGAGTGTGAACGTTGTGATCAGCTGTTTTAGCGCAGTTCTCCAGTGAAGGGGGGGAGTCTCCCTCCGCAGCCGGTTGGCGTAGTTTTGGCACAGTTCCGTTGTACAGACCGACGTTAACAGCAGCCCTGTCTGTGCACACGGAGACCGACTCTGTCGTCCGGTGATCTAACCGCCTTCTGGAAAAGCTTCACAAGTACGTCGGTACGCAAATGCGCTTTGTGACACAAGTGCTGGTACGCATTTCAGATTACGCACATAACCTGCGTACCAGTTATGTGTTACCTGTACTACAGCAAAAGTATTCTCCGTCGGGACTTCCTGCAACAACACCACGCCGTTATCTTGATTCTGATTGGCCAGAAGACATTATCAAAGATGTTCTATTGAGAAGACGATCACTACGTGACAAAAGTTTTCAAAACCGTTTCTGGTCTTCGGTATTTCCAGACAAGTGGCTACTGAAATCAATCTGACTAACTGCTGTCTGTGCAATTTACTCCGCGCGAGTTGGCGGACTTTATTGTGCTTACTTTAACATCATTTCTCATGGTGGGGCTAAGCCATTTCTTGGTATGGGTGTAGCCTACCTCAGCCATACCCTGGCGCTGCCACTGGTGGCACGTATGGGGCGGGCCATTCTGCACATGCGTTAAATGCGTTAAATATTTTTAACGCAATTAATTCAAAAAATTAATTACCGCCGTTAACGCGATAATTTTGACAGCATTAATATATATACATGTGTGTATATATATATATATATATATATACATGTATATATACACCCCACAGGTGTATGTTTTATTACCATGTGACTGATCTGCTGATCTCTCTCTACAGGCGGGAGACAAGTCTCTGTCCAACGTGAGTATACAACACAATCATACATGTTCATACTTGTCCACACAGTCATACATGTTCACACAGTCATACATGTCCACACAGTCATACATGTCCACACAGTCATACATGTCCACACAGTCACACATGTCCACACAGTCATACATGTCCATACATGTTCATACATGTTCATACATGTCCACACAGTCACACATGTTCATGTGTTCATGTCCCTCCAGGTGATTGCTCATGAGATCTCCCACAGCTGGACAGGGAACCTGGTGACCAACAAGACCTGGGAACACTTCTGGTGAACATGATGAACACATGACTTCATTTATAAAAACCAAACAATGAACACATGAATTATATATTTAAAGCTGGGATGTGCACAGTAATATAAATATATATTCATAGTTATTTAGAGTAATGTATTTACAGTAGTATTTACATACATACCTATGCACCTGTACTGATGGATGCACCTGTTGGTTGCAGGCTGAACGAGGGCCACACGGTCTACCTGGAGAGGATGATAGGTCGGTCGATGGAGGGAGAACCCTTCAGACAGTTCAAAGCTGCTGGAGGCTGGAAGGAGCTGCAGGACTCGGTCAGTCACCTGACACACCTGTACACACCTGTACACACCTGACACACCTGTACACACCTGTACACACCTGACACACCTGTACACACCTGACACACCTGTATACACCTGTATACACCTGACACACCTGTATACACCTCTACATATCTGTATACACCTGACACACCTGTACACACCTGTATACACCTGTATACACCTTACACACCTGTACACACCTGTACACACCTGTATACACCTTACACACCTGACACACCTGTACACACCTGACACACCTGTATACACCTTACACACCTGACACACCTGTACACACCTGACACACCTGTACACACCTGTACACACCTGACACACCTGTATACACCTGACACACCTGTACACACCTGTATACACCTGTATACACCTTACACACCTGACACACCTGTACACACCTGACACACCTGTACACACCTGTACACACCTGTATACACCTGTATACACCTGACACACCTGACACACCTGTACACACCTGTACACACCTGACACACCTGTATACACCTTACACACCTGTACACACCTGACACACCTGTACACACCTGTACACACCTGACACACCTGTACACACCTGACACACCTGTACACACCTGACACACCTGTACACACCTGTACACACCTGACACACCTGTATACACCTGTATACACCTTACACACCTGACACACCTGTACACACCTGTACACACCTGACACACCTGTACACACCTGACACACCTGTACACCCCTGTACACACCTGACACCCCTAACACAATTGTACACACCTGTACCTTTCTGTATAACTGTCTATACATGTCTGTCTCTCACCTGTCTCACCTGTCTGTCTCTCAGGTGAACACCTTTGGAGCTAACAACCCCCTCACTAACCTGGTCCCCAGTCTTCAGGACGTGGACCCGGACGACGCCTTCTCCTCCGTCCCGTACGAGAAGGGCTTCGCTCTGCTGTATCACCTGGAGGAGCTGCTGGGGGGCCCAGGTAACAGCTGAACCCACCACGATCACCTGAACGCACCACGATCACCTGAACGCACCACAATCACCTGAACGCACCACAATCACCTGAACGCACCACAGAGCACCTGAACACACCACAGAGAACACCTGAACACACCACAGAGAACACCTGAACACACCACAGAACACCTGAACACAACACAGAACACCTGAACACATCACAGAACACCTGAACACACCACCGATCACCTGAACACACCACAGAACACCTGAACACACCACAGAACACCTGAACACACCACAGAACACCTGAACACACCACAGAACACCTGAACACACCACAGAACACCTGAACACATCACAGAACAGCTGAATACATCACAGAACACCTGAACACATCACAGAACACCTGAACACACCACCGATCACCTGAACACACCACAGAACACCTGAACACACCACAGAGAACACCTGAACACACCACAGAACACCTGAACACATCACAGAACACCTGAATACATCACAGAACACCTGAACACATCACAGAACACCTGAACACACCACCGATCACCTGAACACACCACAGAACACCTGAACACACCACAGAACACCTGAACACACCACAGAACACCTGAACACATCACAGAACACCTGAACACACCACCGATCACCTGAACACACCACAGAACACCTGAACACACCACAGAACACCTGAACACACCACAGAACACCTGAACACATCACAGAACACCTGAACACACCACAGAACACCTGAACACACCACAGAACACCTGAACACACCACAGAACACCTGAACACACCACAGAACACCTGAACACACCACCGATCACCTGAACACACCACAGAACACCTGAACACACCACAGAACACCTGAACACACCACAGAACACCTGAATAGATAACAGAGAGTGAGACACCTGAACGCACCACGGTCTGTTTGTTCCTTTCTCCAGAGGTGTTCATGGGCTTCGTGAAGTCGTACATCCAGATGTTTGCGTACGGCAGCGCCACCACCGACGAGTGGAAGAACTACCTGTTCACCTACTTCAAGGACAAGGTGAGACTCACCTGGACCAAGTCACAACTTCATTCTGTAAAATAAATCTGAAATATTAGTTACCACGTCATTCTGTAAGTTAGGACTTTACTCTTAGAGATAAAACCGTATCCTCAGACCTGTATCAGGTCCAGCAGGTGAATCTCACCGGGGTTTTTCTCTGGTCTCAGGTGGACGTCCTGAACCAGGTGGACTGGGACGCCTGGATGTTCACCCCGGGGATGCCTCCAGTCAAACCTCAGTGAGTGCTCCTCCGTCTGCGTCTTTATATCTCTTTAAATATTGAAAGCCCTTTAACCCTCACCTGTCTCAGGTACGACACCACGCTGGCCGACGCCTGCATCGCCCTGAGCCAGAGGTGGATCAAGGTGAGACCTGTTTTTATTATTAGTATTATTATTATTAGTATTTATTGTTTACTATTGTTCTTAATATCCTGTCCAGGCCACAGAGCAGGACCTGAGCAGCTTCAAGGTGTCGGACATGAAGCCGCTGTCGTCTCATCAGGTCATCGAGTTCCTGTCTCTGCTGCTTCAGGAGGTAACACACCTGAGCTTCAGTATTATGACGTCATACCATTAAATACCTCCCAGCATGCTTTGCATTGACTTCCTGTCTGTCCCTGAAGGCGGCGCTGCCTCTGACTCACGTGAAGAAGATGCAGGAAGTTTACGATCTGAACGCGAGCAAGAACGCTGAGATCCGCTTCAGGTGAGAGTCGCCGTCTGCTGCTGACAACACCACGGCACGAATATCACTTTATACGCAAAGTAGTTCGTCTTCGTCCTCAAAGTTAAGATGTTTATCTCAGTCACCATGTTTTCTCAGAGTTGCAATGTTTTGTCCAATCAGGTGGCTGCGTCTCTGCGTGCGCTCGCGGTGGGAGGAGGCTGTTCCCATGGCGATGAAGATGGCAACGGATCAGGGCCGGATGAAGTTCACCCGCCCGCTCTTCAGGTATTTAAACAAACCGTTTCTACTCTTTATTTAAACGTTGAACGTGCTTCTCTGAGCCTCGGTGTTTTCCCTCATTCCGCAGAGAGGTCTTTACCTTCGACAAGTATCGTGACGAGGCGGTCCGGATGTTCCAGTCTCACCGCGGCGCGATGCACCCCGTCACCGCCGGACTCGTGGCCAAAGACCTGAAGATCCAAGCCAGCAGCAGCAGCTTGTAAAGCGAGCAGATATTTCAATACTTCAAGTCGGTTTCCTGCAGAAATGTCTTTAAATGCTTTCATCAGAAATGTTGATGCTTTTTTCTTTTATATCATAAATTCTTTAGGGGTGTCGGGATAAATATCGGTAGCTCCGATAACGAAGTGAAATATAGACTTAAAGTCACACGTTTATCTTCCAAATAATAAAGAGAGTATTGCAGGAATCAGGACGCTTCAGATTTCAGAGCTTCTTCAGAAACCCAACGTTAAGCAAGAAGACGTTAAGAAAGAAGACGTTAAGAAAGAAGACGTTAAGCAAGAAGACGTTAAGAAAGAAGACGTTAAGAAAGAAGACGTTAAGAAAGAAGACGTTAAGAAAGAAGATGTTAAGCAACTGCGGTTATTGCAGATGGTTTTACCGACACTCCTGATGTTTCCTGTTTAAAAACACAAGAAGAAATAAAAATGTCTTCAGTGAATCGTCTCTCTCTCTTTGTAATCTGTTTAAAATATTAACAAGGACTTTAAAGAGTCCTCTCCTGCTGATGTTCGGGTGTATATCAGTGTGTAGTGTCTCTACTTTAAAGAGTCCTCTCCTGCTGATGTTCAGGTGTATATCAGTATGTAGTGTCTCTACTTTAAAGAGTCCTCTCCTGCTGATGTTCAGGTGTATATCAGTATGTAGTGTCTCTACTTTAAAGAGTCCTCTCCTGCTGATGTTCGGGTGTATATCAGTATGTAGTGTCTCTACTTTAAAGAGTCCTCTCCTGCTGATGTTCGGGTGTATATCAGTATGTAGTGTCTCTACTTTAAAGAGTCCTCTCCTGCTGATGTTCGGGTGTATATCAGTATGTAGTGTCTCTACTTTAAAGAGTCCTCTCCTGCTGATGTTCAGGTGTATATCAGTATGTAGTGTCTCTACTTTAAAGAGTCCTCTCCTGCTGATGTTCAGGTGTATATCAGTATGTAGTGTCTCTACTTTAAAGAGTCCTCTCCTGCTGATGTTCGGGTGTATATCAGTATGTAGTGTCTCTACTTTAAAGAGTCCTCTCCTGCTGATGTTCGGGTGTATATCAGTATGTAGTGTCTCTACTTTAAAGAGTCCTCTCCTGCTGACGTTCGGGTGTATGTCAGTATGTAGTGTCTCTACTTTAAAGAGTCCTCTCCTGCTGACGTTCGGGTGTATGTCAGTATGTAGTGTCTCTACTTTAAAGAGTCCTCTCCTGCTGACGTTCGGGTGTATGTCAGTATGTAGTGTCTCTACTTTAAAGAGTCCTCTCCTGCTGACGTTCGGGTGTATGTCAGTATGTAGTGTCTCTACTTTAAAGAGTCCTCTCCTGCTGACGTTCGGGTGTATGTCAGTATGTAGTGTCTCTACTTTAAAGAGTCCTCTCCTGCTGACGTTCGGGTGTATATCAGTATGTAGTGTCTCTACTTTAAAAGAGTCCTCTCCTGCTGACGTTCGGGTGTATATCAGTATGTAGTGTCTCTACTTTAAAGAGTCCTCTCCTGCTGACGTTCGGGTGTATATCAGTATGTAGTGTCTCTACTTTAAAGAGTCCTCTCCTGCTGACGTTCGGGTGTATGTCAGTATGTAGTGTCTCTACTTTAAAGAGTCCTCTCCTGCTGACGTTCGGGTGTATGTCAGTATGTAGTGTCTCTACTTTAAAGAGTCCTCTCCTGCTGACGTTCGGGTGTATGTCAGTATGTAGTGTCTCTACTTTAAAGAGTCCTCTCCTGCTGACGTTCGGGTGTATGTCAGTATGTAGTGTCTCTACTTTAAAGAGTCCTCTCCTGCTGACGTTCGGGTGTATGTCAGTATGTAGTGTCTCTACTTTAAAGAGTCCTCTCCTGCTGACGTTCGGGTGTATGTCAGTATGTAGTGTCTCTACTTTAAAGAGTCCTCTCCTGCTGACGTTCGGGTGTATGTCAGTATGTAGTGTCTCTACTTTAAAGAGTCCTCTCCTGCTGACGTTCGGGTGTATGTCAGTATGTAGTGTCTCTACTTTAAAGAGTCCTCTCCTGCTGACGTTCGGGTGTATGTCAGTATGTAGTGTCTCTACTTTAAAGAGTCCTCTCCTGCTGACGTTCGGGTGTATGTCAGTATGTAGTGTCTCTACTTTAAAGAGTCCTCTCCTGCTGACGTTCGGGGTGTATGTCAGTATGTAGTGTCTCTACTTTAAAGAGTCCTCTCCTGCTGACGTTCGGGTGTATGTCAGTATGTAGTGTCTCTACTTTAAAGAGTCCTCTCCTGCTGACGTTCGGGTGTATGTCAGTATGTAGTGTCTCTACTTTAAAGAGTCCTTTCCTGCTGACGTTCGGGTGTATGTCAGTATGTAGTGTCTCTACTTTAAAGAGTCCTCTCCTGCTGACGTTCGGGTGTATGTCAGTATGTAGTGTCTCTACTTTAAAGAGTCCTCTCCTGCTGACGTTCGGGTGTATGTCAGTATGTAGTGTCTCTACTTTAAAGAGTCCTCTCCTGCTGACGTTCGGGTGTATGTCAGTATGTAGTGTCTCTACTTTAAAGAGTCCTCTCCTGCTGACGTTCGGGTGTATATCAGTATGTAGTGTCTCTACTTTAAAGAGTCCTCTCCTGCTGATGTTCGGGCGTATATCAGTATGTAGTGTCTCTACTTTAAAGAGTCCTCTCCTGCTGACGTTCGGGTGTATGTCAGTATGTAGTGTCTCTACTTTAAAAGAGTCCTCTCCTGCTGACGTTCGGGTGTATGTCAGTATGTAGTGTCTCTACTTTAAAGAGTCCTCTCCTGCTGACGTTCGGGTGTATGTCAGTATGTAGTGTCTCTACTTTAAAGAGTCCTCTCCTGCTGACGTTCGGGTGTATGTCAGTATGTAGTGTCTCTACTTTAAAGAGTCCTCTCCTGCTGACGTTCGGGTGTATGTCAGTATGTAGTGTCTCTACTTTAAAGAGTCCTCTCCTGCTGACGTTCGGGTGTATGTCAGTATGTAGTGTCTCTACTTTAAAGAGTCCTCTCCTGCTGACGTTCGGGTGTATGTCAGTATGTAGTGTCTCTACTTTAAAAGAGTCCTCTCCTGCTGACGTTCGGGTGTATATGAGTATGTAGTGTCTCTACTTTAAAGAGTCCTCTCCTGCTGATGTTCGGGTATATATCAGTATGTAGTGTCTCTACTTTAAAGAGTCCTCTCCTGCTGACGTTCGGGTGTATGTCAGTATGTAGTGTCTCTACTTTAAAGAGTCCTCTCCTGCTGACGTTCGGGTGTATGTCAGTATGTAGTGTCTCTACTTTAAAGAGTCCTCTCCTGCTGACGTTCGGGTGTATGTCAGTATGTAGTGTCTCTACTTTAAAGAGTCCTCTCCTGCTGACGTTCGGGTGTATGTCAGTATGTAGTGTCTCTACTTTAAAGAGTCCTCTCCTGCTGACGTTCGGGTGTATGTCAGTATGTAGTGTCTCTACTTTAAAGAGTCCTCTCCTGCTGACGTTCGGGTGTATGTCAGTATGTAGTGTCTCTACTTTAAAGAGTCCTCTCCTGCTGACGTTCGGGTGTATGTCAGTATGTAGTGTCTCTACTTTAAAGAGTCCTCTCCTGCTGACGTTCGGGTGTATGTCAGTATGTAGTGTCTCTACTTTAAAGAGTCCTCTCCTGCTGACGTTCGGGTGTATGTCAGTATGTAGTGTCTCTACTTTAAAGAGTCCTCTCCTGCTGACGTTCGGGTGTATGTCAGTATGTAGTGTCTCTACTTTAAAGAGTCCTCTCCTGCTGACGTTCGGGTGTATGTCAGTATGTAGTGTCTCTACTTTAAAGAGTCCTCTCCTGCTGACGTTCGGGTGTATGTCAGTATGTAGTGTCTCTACTTTAAAGAGTCCTCTCCTGCTGACGTTCGGGTGTATGTCAGTATGTAGTGTCTCTACTTTAAAGAGTCCTCTCCTGCTGACGTTCGGGTGTATGTCAGTATGTAGTGTCTCTACTTTAAAGAGTCCTCTCCTGCTGACGTTCGGGTGTATATCAGTATGTAGTGTCTCTACTTTAAAGAGTCCTCTCCTGCTGACGTTCGGGTGTATGTCAGTATGTAGTGTCTCTACTTTAAAGAGTCCTCTCCTGCTGACGTTCGGGTGTATGTCAGTATGTAGTGTCTCTACTTTAAAGAGTCCTCTCCTGCTGACGTTCGGGTGTATGTCAGTATGTAGTGTCTCTACTTTAAAGAGTCCTCTCCTGCTGACGTTCGGGTGTATGTCAGTATGTAGTGTCTCTACTTTAAAGAGTCCTCTCCTGCTGACGTTCGGGTGTATGTCAGTATGTAGTGTCTCTACTTTAAAGAGTCCTCTCCTGCTGATGTTCGGGTGTATGTCAGTATGTAGTGTCTCTACTTTAAAGAGTCCTCTCCTGCTGATGTTCGGGTGTATGTCAGTATGTAGTGTCTCTACTTTAAAGAGTCCTCTCCTGCTGATGTTCGGGTGTATATCAGTATGTAGTGTCTCTACTTTAAAGAGTCCTCTCCTGCTGATGTTCGGGTGTATATCAGTATGTAGTGTCTCTACTTTAAAGAGTCCTCTCCTGCTGATGTTCGGGTGTATATCAGTATGTAGTGTCTCTACTTTAAAGAGTCCTCTCCTGCTGACGTTCGGGTGTATATCAGTATGTAGTGTCTCTACTTTAAAGAGTCATCTCCTGCTGACGTTCGGGTGTATGTCAGTATGTAATGACTCTACTTTAAAGAGTCATCTCCTGCTGACGTTCGGGTGTATGTCAGTATGTAGTGTCTCTACTTTAAAGAGTCCTCTCCTGCTGACGTTCGGGTGTATGTCAGTATGTAGTGTCTCTACTTTAAAGAGTCCTCTCCTGCTGACGTTCGGGTGTATGTCAGTATGTAGTGTCTCTACTTTAAAGAGTCCTCTCCTGCTGACGTTCGGGTGTATGTCAGTATGTAGTGTCTCTACTTTAAAGAGTCCTCTCCTGCTGACGTTCGGGTGTATGTCAGTATGTAGTGTCTCTACTTTAAAGAGTCCTCTCCTGCTGACGTTCGGGTGTATGTCAGTATGTAGTGTCTCTACTTTAAAGAGTCCTCTCCTGCTGACGTTCGGGTGTATGTCAGTATGTAGTGTCTCTACTTTAAAGAGTCCTCTCCTGCTGACGTTCGGGTGTATGTCAGTATGTAGTGTCTCTACTTTAAAGAGTCCTCTCCTGCTGACGTTCGGGTGTATGTCAGTATGTAGTGTCTCTACTTTAAAGAGTCCTCTCCTGCTGACGTTCGGGTGTATGTCAGTATGTAGTGTCTCTACTTTAAAGAGTCCTCTCCTGCTGACGTTCGGGTGTATGTCAGTATGTAGTGTCTCTACTTTAAAGAGTCCTCTCCTGCTGACGTTCGGGTGTATGTCAGTATGTAGTGTCTCTACTTTAAAGAGTCATCTCCTGCTGACGTTCGGGTGTATGTCAGTATGTAGTGACTCTACTTTAAAGAGTCATCTCCTGCTGACGTTCGGGTGTATGTCAGTATGTAGTGTCTCTACTTTAAAGAGTCCTCTCCTGCTGACGTTCGGGTGTATGTCAGTATGTAGTGTCTCTACTTTAAAGAGTCCTCTCCTGCTGACGTTCGGGTGTATGTCAGTATGTAGTGTCTCTACTTTAAAGAGTCCTCTCCTGCTGACGTTCGGGTGTATGTCAGTATGTAGTGTCTCTACTTTAAAGAGTCCTCTCCTGCTGACGTTCGGGTGTATGTCAGTATGTAGTGTCTCTACTTTAAAGAGTCCTCTCCTGCTGACGTTCGGGGTGTATGTCAGTATGTAGTGTCTCTACTTTAAAGAGTCCTCTCCTGCTGACGTTCGGGTGTATGTCAGTATGTAGTGTCTCTACTTTAAAGAGTCCTCTCCTGCTGACGTTCGGGTGTATGTCAGTATGTAGTGTCTCTACTTTAAAGAGTCCTCTCCTGCTGACGTTCGGGTGTATGTCAGTATGTAGTGTCTCTACTTTAAAGAGTCCTCTCCTGCTGACGTTCGGGTGTATGTCAGTATGTAGTGTCTCTACTTTAAAGAGTCCTCTCCTGCTGACGTTCGGGTGTATGTCAGTATGTAGTGTCTCTACTTTAAAGAGTCTTCTCCTGCTGACGTTCGGGTGTATGTCAGTATGTAGTGTCTCTACTTTAAAGAGTCCTCTCCTGCTGACGTTCGGGTGTATGTCAGTATGTAGTGTCTCTACTTTAAAGAGTCCTCTCCTGCTGACGTTCGGGTGTATGTCAGTATGTAGTGTCTCTACTTTAAAGAGTCCTCTCCTGCTGACGTTCGGGTGTATGTCAGTATGTAGTGTCTCTACTTTAAAGAGTCCTCTCCTGCTGACGTTCGGGTGTATGTCAGTATGTAGTGTCTCTACTTTAAAGAGTTCTCTCCTGCTGACGTTCGGGTGTATGTCAGTATGTAGTGTCTCTTCAATTCAATTCAAAACCTTTATTTATCCAGGTAAAATCCCATTGAGATCAATGATCTCTTTTTCAAGGGAGACCTGCAGCAGTAGGTTCCACAAGAAGACATAAACAACAGAACAACAAAAGGACATCATACAGCAAAATGTACAGGGATTACAATTTACATATTTAACCACAAGTACAGGTACCAACAGCATCTGATTTTGTAGCATCCAACCGAGCTTTAAAAACATGTAGTGGTACTAGCTTGGTAATTCTCCATTCTTTTTGCAGACTGTTCCATGTTAGTGGAGCTGCACATCTAAAAGCTTTCTTCCCTAAGACAGTCCTAGCACTTGGCACATTTAATAAAACCACAGCATGCGATCTCAGGCAATAAGTACTTTCAATTCGCAGAGAGATCAGGGAGCAGATATAAGATGGTAGTTTATCCAACATGGCTTTGTAAATGAAAAAGTACCAGTGACTGAGCCTCCGTACAGTAAGTGATGGCATAACCGCCTTGGTATACAGGGTACAGTGATGCGTAAGTGCTTTACAATTTGTCAAAAAATCTCAGTGCACTGTGATACGCAGCATCTAACTTGACCAGGTAATTGGCAGGTGCATTCATATATAACAAATCACCATAATCCAGCACAGGTCAAAGGTCACAGAGCCTTTTCCTGGCCTCAAGCGAGAAACAGGACTTGTTCCTGTAGAAGAAACCTAGCCTGACCCTCAGCTTTTTAAGCAGGTTATTGACATGAAGTTTAAAAGTGAGACAGTCATCAAGCCAGATACCCAAGTATTTGTAACAGGTAACCACTTCAAGTTGTATTTCTTGCGTAGTTACAATATCCAAAGCAGTCTCTGGTGTATTTTTAGCTTTAGCTTTAGAAAAGAGCATTACCTTGGTTTTCTCAACATTTAAAAGAAGCTTAAGCTCAGAGAGCTGAGTCTGAATAATGTTAAAAACAGCCTGTAATTTAACAACAGCCTCGTTAATCGAGGGACCTGCACAGTACATAACGGTATCGTCCGCATAAAAATGTAAGGTTGCTCCTTCGACATTTTCACCTAAACTATTAATATAGATAGAGAATAAAAGTGGACCTAAAACAGAACCTTGAGGAACACCATTAGTGATGTTTAACCACTCAGAAGACAGCCCATCAAACTAAACACATTGGGATCTTTCTGAGAGGTAGTTCACAAACCACCCACTGCATGGCTGGACATGCCTATACTGACCAGCCTTTGCTTCAAAATGCAATGATCGACAGTATCAAAAGCTTTGGATAGGTCAACAAATAGAGCTGCACAACTCTGCTTATTATCTAAAATACTCGTAACATCATTCACCACTTTCATTGTGGCAGTGATGGTGCTGTGTTGCTTTCTGAAGCCTGACTGATGTTTAGACAGGATGTCATTGTTACATAAAAACTCCTTTACCTGTTCACTCACTAAGCGTTCAAGAACCTTAGCCAGAACTGACAATTTAGAGATGGGTCTATAATTGTTTAATAAGGTGGCCTCCCCTCCTTTTAGCAAAGGCAGGACATACGCTGACTTCCATACTTTTGGAATTGTGTTTGAGCTGAGGGAGAGATTAAAAAGAGTAGTGAGAGGAGGAGCAATAAAATCTGCAGCTATCTTTAAAAAGAAAGGTTTTACGTTGTCTGGACCAGCCGGCTTTTTAGGATCTAGCTTGGTTAAGACTTCACGAACAACATCAACAGTAAAAGGAGTAAAACTGAAGGGGTTTTCCAGACCACATTGTTCAGAGTCACAGACTGTGGTGTTCACAGAAGCAGAGTTAGAAACAGAATGAAACAGAGAGCCACAGGACACAAAATGCTCATTAAAACAATTTAGTATGGTGGCCCTATCCGATATAGTGCCAGATACTGTGGTAAGGCACGGAGGTAGCTCATTACGGATATCACCGGTGGATATCGATTTTATGGCTTTCCAGAATTTTCTAGGGTTGTTCAGGTTCTTTGTGGTTACTGACAGATAATACTTAGATTTAGCACTTTTGACATGTGAAGTGAAGCTATTTCTTAGCTGCCTAAAACGCAGCCATTCTACCTCTGAGCCTGAATTCCTAGCCTTTGCCCAGGCCTTGTTTCTCTCATGTAGGAGAATAGATAATTCAGCAGAAAACCAAGGATTGTCTCGTCCCTTCACTCTAAATGTACGCAGGGGTGCATGTCTATCTATAATTTCCATAAAACCAAGATAAAAATAAGACCATGCGGTTTCTACATCAGCACACAGATCGATTTTTCCCCAATCAAACCCAAACAGATCATGTACAAAACCCTGCTCCACAAAATGTTTTATGTCTCTCTTGATGATAATACGAGGTTTAACCTTTTGGACCTTAGTGTCCCTAATTGTGGCTACAGCACAGTGGTCACTCAGATCATTCGCAAATACTCCCACAGATGAGTATTTATAGGGAACATTAGTTAAAATGAGATCAATTAGGGAGGATTTATTTGGGGACTTAATATTAGGGCGAGTAGGACTGTCAACAATCTGAGTAACATTTAAAGAGATACAAAGGTTTTTAACCCTTTGATACACAACATGGGTCAAAAGTGACCCGACAGGGTTTTAATTGTAAATATCTTTGCAATAAATTCATTTCACCATTCAGAATTCCAGGAATTCCTCAAGTAACTTGTTTTTGATCATCATAAATTCTTATTTTCATTTTTACTTTTTTAATAAAAATCATTTTTGTACGACTACCCCTCTAAAACACAACATGGGTCAAAAATGACCCGCATTCATTTCCTATGTTATTTCATGCATGGCTGTGTTTCTTTGTTATATCTTTTAAAATCTATGTATTTAACCATTTAATATTACAAAGTATTTCTTACATATCTTGTTTTTGATTATCATAAATCATTATTTTAATTTTCTCTGTCTACATTTTGGAACTAACATAGTTTTTATATTACTACATCAAATTTACACACATGGGTCGAAAATGACCCGCATTCATTTCCTATGTTATTTCATGCATGGCTGTGTTTCGTTGCTATATCTTTTAAAATCTATGTATTTAACCATTTAATATTACAAAGTATTTCTTACATATCTTGTTTTTGATTATCATAAATCATTATTTTAATTTTCTCTGTCTACATTTTGGAACTAACATAGTTTTTATATTACTACATCAAATTTACACACATGGGTCGAAAATGACCCGCATTCATTTCCTATGTTATTTCATGCATGGCTGTGTTTCGTTGCTATATCTTTTAAAATCTATGTATTTAACCATTTAATATTACAAAGTATTTCTTACATATCTTGTTTTTGATTATCATAAATCATTATTTTAATTTTCTCTGTCTACATTTTGGAACTAACATAGTTTTTATATTACTAAATCAAATTTACACACATGGGTCGAAAATGACCCGCATTCATTTCCTATGTTATTTCATGCATGGCTGTGTTTCGTTGCTATATCTTTTAAAATCTATTCATTTCATCATTTAATATTGCAAAGTATTCATTAAATATCTTGTTTTTGATGACCATAAATCATTTTTTTTTCATTTTCTCTGTCTATATTTTGGAACTACAATAGGTTTTGTATCACTACATCAAGTTTCCACACATGGGTCAGAAATGACCCGTGCAAGTGTGAATTTGATAGGAACCTTTGATTTATAAAATGTGTGCAGTTAGGAACATTTTTACTGTGGACAACTTTTCACTTGTCAGAATATGGCGCTGGTCAGAACTAAACAACTGGACAACATTTCACATTCCACTCTTGTCAAAAGGAAACAGGCTGCGTCTTCAGATCTGATTCATGTAAGTCTTGTTTTACAATTGTTTTACCTAAGATAACTGCACATAACATTTGAACATTATCCTTACCTGTTGGGAAAGAGAAATATGACATTAGCATATTCTATTCTAGCTAGCAATACATTAGCATATTCTATTCTAGCTAGCTAATGTTAGCTTGTGTTAGCTAGGTCAATTCTAGATCGCGGTCGCTAATATTAGCTAATGCATACATGCCAACTCTCTTGCCAGATCATCTATGAAATGTAATCATGTCTTACACAATAAATACGCTATACTATTTTCAACCCATTTGTCAATCTGGAAATACATACATAATAATAAATAAATACATTTAAATACAGTCATATAAAGGTATAAGCTAATGTCAGCTAGGGAAACAAAATAAAACTTGAATTAGAAAAGTGTACTGTATAATTTATCAACTGATGTTGTAAATATTATTTTGATTTTCTTCATCCACAGTATGGCTCGTCACACTCATTCACGTTTCACGGCTGAAATGATCATCGAGATGTTACATCAAGAACAGGATAAGGAAGATGGAGCAATCCTTGATTCTGACTCTGAGTCTGACCTCTCTGATGATGACGTAGACTATGTGCCACAGGGTCAAGCTGAAGTTGCTGGTGATGAAGAAGACTCCTTGGACGAGCTAGAAGACTCGTCTGATGAGTCCTCTGAAGAGGAAACTCAGACCCAGGCCAATAGGCTAAGTACAAAGGGGTCTTACTGGAATGAGAAACCCCCCACTCAAGGCAGAGCAAGAACCCATAACATCCTGAGGAGGTGTCCAGGACCCGTATCTGGTTCAACAATCATTTCACCAAAAGATGCCTGGGAGTTGTTCATTAGTGATAACATCATAGAGGAGGTTTTAAGATGCACTAACTTAGAGGGACGCAGAGCCGCAGCAGCAAAAGGAAAAGAGTGGAGATGCCTCGACAAAGTGGAATTCATGGCATTTATTGGTTTGACCCTCCTTGCAGGGGGGGACAAGAGCTAGGATGTGGCCTTGCGGGAGCTCTTTCTGGATCCCCTGCAAAATCTGATGTATAAGGCCACCATGGGGTTCCACAGATATGAGGATATCCGCCGCCTCATACGGTTTGATGATAAGAGGACTAGGGCTGTTAGACTGGAAACAGACCACATGGCTGCATTCAGATATGTGTGGGACTGTTTCCTGGCCAATTGCAAGAAAGTGTTCGTCCCCAGTGATTGTGTCACTATAGATGAGCAGCTTGTGCCATTCCGTGGAAGGTGCAAGTTCTTACAATACATGCCAAGCAAGCCAGCAAAATATGGGATCAAAATATTTTGGATGTGCGATGCAAGGGTCCATTATGCATTCAATGGCATGATCTATACAGGGCGACAGCCAGGAGAGGATGTTCAGAGGAACCTTGGCGAGAATATTGTCCAACAGTTGTCCAGCGGAATAAGACACACAGGTGAATATAGAATACAGAGTATACATTACATTACATTACATTGCATTTAGCTGACGCTTTTATCCAAAGCGACTTACAATAAGTACATTCGACCAGGAAGACACAACCTTGAAGAAAACAGAATCATAAAGTACATCAGGTTTCATAGAGCCAAACATTTCAAGTGCTACTCAACTGGCTTTAGGTAAGCCAGTCCTTTATTAGTATAAAAGTGCTTCGTTAATAGTTCTAACGCTCGAAGTGGAGTCGAAAGAGATGAGTTTTCAGTTTGCGCCGGAAGATGTGCAAGCTTTCTGCCGTCCTGATGTCAATGGGGAGCTCATTCCACCATCTTGGAGCCAGGACAGCAAACCCACGTGTTTCTGCTGATGGGAACTTGGGTCCCCCTCGCAGCGAGGGCGCAACGAGTCGTTTGGCTGATGCAGAGCGTAGTGCACGCGCTGGGGTGTACGGTTTAACCATGTCCTGGATGTAGGAAGGGCCAGATCCATTCGCAGCATGGTAAGCAAGTACCAGTGTCTTGAAGTGGATTACAGTGAATATACTCTTGAAGTTCTAGCACAATACCTAGATCACTTTTCCACTCTCTCATAGTGTCTATTTCATTTTGTATTACCATTGTGAGAAATTGATTAATTTATAAGCATAGAATGGAATAAAATACAATGCAGTACTCCATAATAATAATAATCAATATTCCATCAGGTTTATTTTAATGTTAGAATTTAGAGAATTACATGTTGACTAAATTGACCATTCATTTTTTTTGTTCTGTTCATAGGTCGCAACATAACCATGGATAACTTCTTTACCAGCATTTCTTTGGCTGAGAAGCTCCAGAGAAGAACCTTACGCTTGTGGGGACTCTTCGCCAGAACAAGCCAGACATACCACCTGTCATGAAGCCAAACAAACTGAGAGAGAAGTACAGCTCCAAATTTGGATTCTGTGGCAACATGACAATGGTGAGCTATGTCCCGAAAAAGGGGAAGGCTGTTGTGCTGCTAAGCACAATGCATGATGACACAGCAGTGGATGACCAGAGTGTTAAGAGGAAGCCAGAAGTGATCCAATATTGCAACCACACAAAATCAGGAGTGGACACAATGGATCAAATGGTTTGCACGTACACCTGCAAGCGGAGAACACGGAGGTGGCCCATGGTGCTCTGGCACAATGTGCTGGATGTTGCCACCCTCAACGCCTTCACCAGCTACACTGCACAACACCTTGGTTACATGGGTGGTGTGACTAATGCACGGCGGCTCTTCATAAAGGAGCTGGGCAATGAGCTGGTCATGCCACACATGAGGAAACGCATGGAGGGCACGTCCCACCTCCAAACCCATATTACAGAGGCAATGGAAAGATGTGGGTTAAAAAAAGTAAGCGCAGCCACCACCCAGCCACAGGAGGGCCAAGTGAAGAGGAAGAGGTGCAAGATCTGCCCAACTGCCAAAGATCGAAAAGCCAGCAGCTGGTGTTCCAAGTGCACCAGCCCTGTGTGCAAGGAGCACAAACATGTTGTTGTGATTTGTGAGGCATGTATGCACTAGATTGCAACTTACTCATATGAGCTCATTTCATGAGTTTGTTTCATGAGTTCATTTTAAACATTCAGCATTCACCACAGTTCACTGCAGTAACAATACAGATTCACTAACAGTTCAAAAAGTTCTAAATTAATTGTATCAGTTGTACGGTGTATGCTATGTGTGAGTGTGACAAAGTGACAAATAAACATTTCAAATATTAATTGTGTTATTCTTTGGTCCAAATCACTGCTAAAATGTTTTTTGACAAAATCATTATTATAGTATGTCTTTTTCTTTTTTAAATACCACACTTGCAGACATGGGTCATTTTCGACCCATGTCTGTAAACTTGATGTAATATTATAACAACTATTTTAGTTTAGTAATTAACAAAGGAGAAACAAAAGTAATGATTTAGGGTTTTCAAAAACAAGATATTTAATGAATATTTTGAATATTTAATGATGAAATAAGTTGATTTCCAAAAATATAGCAAAGAAACACTCAACCATGCATTAAATAACACTGTAAGTCAATACGGGTCATTTTTTACTCATGTTGTGTCTTAGAGGGGGTTTCCATAGCTTGTGTATCAAAGGGTTAAAATCCTCTGACACTGCAGTTAACCAGTCCCAGTTAAAATCTCCAAGTAGCACTATTTCCTTGTAGTCTAGTTGCGATAAAAGATTTGCTAGCGAAGACAAGGAGTCTTTGACAGCTGAGGGGGGTCTGTAACAGCCCACGACCATGACCTGTTGACCCTTTGCCACTTCTATATTTAAGGCTAAAAATTCAAATTGCTTACTGATCGATTTGGAAACTAATGTGGTTACACTGAACTTATTCTTAACATAAATGGCAACGCCACCACCTTTATTAGGCCGGTCGGTACGATACACATTAAAACCATTTAAGGCAATGTCAGAGGCCAAAATAGATTTATTTAGCCATGTTTCTGATAAAACAATGACGTCAGCGTCAGTCGAGCTCGCCCAGATACGGACAAAATCTAGTTTACCTAACAGACTGCGCACATTCAAGTGGATGAAACCCAACCCAGATCTAGCTTTAAAATCAGCAGGAGTAGCGATCTGACTACTACTACTGGGCGGACCAGGGTTAGGTTGTACATTTCCTGACTGTAATAACAACAACAAAACCAGGCATCTTTTCCTCTTAAGCGACACACATACATCATCTACTTTAGAATCACCGGAAAAGTCTGCGAGAGTGTGATTAGAGCTTAAGAAGCAGTCCTGAAGAACCATCATCGCAGGAAAACAAAAAAGACAAACATATTTTGTTGAGCAGATTGACTGTGACAAGGCAACCGGTAATTGTTTGAGCAACACATCCGAACCTTTGCAGGGGATGCCCACTGCGGGTGGCAGAACAGACCTGAATCCAGTAGACTCCTCAGAATGACTAGAGATCTTCTCATAGTCCAAAATAGTTAACAGACACAGCAGAATCCCGATATGGGCCATTTTCCCAGACCAGGGAACCGCGATGTTCCTGGAGCAAAATCAGCACAGCAGCAAAGGACAGGCGAAAGCAGCAGCGTGGTATCCCCGGGGTGATTGATTGATTGATTGATTGATTGATTGATTGAAAAGTTTATTAACAGCTTGTATATTGGGTACAGTACAGTACAGCTCAAAACATACAATTGTTAAGGGGATGCAGACCAGAGAAAGACTTTCGTCTTGTTTACATCAGGGTCCCCCATTTCCAATTCATCATATCATTTAAGACATATAAGACATATTTGACATACAGATGGCTTATTTACAATTTACATACAGGTGTTTTTTTTTACATACAGATTGCTTGTTTACAATTTTCATTTTAGATTTCGTTCTAATACATCCTAACCGGACATTTAAAACATACCAAGTCTACAGATATACAGTTAGTAACAGAGTCTAAAATGCGAGTATTGTGGTGACCACCTATTAATACACTGGGACATAATTCATACATGGAACTACAGTTGGGGCTATTGTTTCCACACGGACATATATGTGTTGTTATCTATATATGTTGTGTGCCCTCCTGGCTCTTTCTCTTGTCGTCCGGGCTGCGACCCAACAACATCTACATTTCTGCTTCTCATTAAAGCAAGCTTTGTACCTTCATTGCACCGCCTCCGACTCCCTATCTCTCGGCACTACATTGGTGACCCCGACAGCGTCTTGGGAAGTTTCGAGATGGACCCGAACACGGCAAAGGAAACCTAGGTTTCTTTCTCGAAATGCCGGGGATTTTTTGGAGTCGACCGTAGCTGCTACAGGCACGCGGACTGAGGCTCGGTGCGCGCCTCGTGGAATGGCTGAGGATGTTGCTCGCCATTCCCGCATCTGCCTTCCGACTACAGAGGGGACGATGCACGACCTGCTGGGTAGGGATGAACCCGATTGCTGCCTCGTGGGGTTTCTTCGGGGCGTGCGGCTGCACGTCCCAGCTGCGCTAGCTAACGACAACTAGCAGCTAACCACGTTGGCTAACTACGGCTAGCTACCGATGGCTGCCAGCTAACGGCAACAGCTAACGGCTATCTACCCTTTTGAGTTTTTTTTTTTTTTCTGGTGCCGGAGAGGAGGTTCGACCAGCCGGTTGACCTCATGTGGACACTCTCACATTTTTCACCACCTCCACGGCGGTTCCAGACGCCACTGACGTTTTCATCGACGCCTGGGTGGTGCACTCCTGGACCCCGTCTCGCCTCGACGGTTTTGGACGTCGCCCATGCTGCCATCGGCCCGTGGGTGGCGCGCTCCGGAGCCTGTCTGGCCTCTCCTGCCTTCCGGGGATATCCAGATGCCACTCACGTTCATCGGCGCCTGGGTGGCGCACTCCTGGACCCCCTCTCGCCTCGACAGTTCCGGACGTCGCCCATGCTCCATCGGCCCATGGGTGGCGTGCTCCGGGACCCTGTCTGGCCTCTCCTGCTTCCCGGGGATGCCTCGACATCTGCTGAGGACTTCATGCCCGCCGCCGCGGCACGTCTGCCTGCGGCCGGGTTGCTCTCCTGCTTCCCGGGGATGCCTCGACGCCTGCCGAGGACTTCGTGCCCGCCGCCGTTGCACATCTGCCTGCGGCCGGGTTGCGCTCCTTCTTCCCGGGGGGACTGCTCCTCTCTTCCGGGGATACCTCGACGCCTGCCGAGGGCTTCGTGCTCACCGCCGTTGTGCGTCTGCCTGCGGCCGGGTTGCGCTCTTTCCTGCTGGGTTCTCCGCGACACCTACTGCGGCCCCCGGTGTGGGTGCCCTCGCCCTCGTTAGGGCCCCTGCCCTCTCCTGCGGCCCCCTTTCGTGGCCCGTTCCATGGCCCGGTCCTCACCTGCGGGCCCCACCCTCCTCGGCCCCTGTGGTGCTTCCTCCACGGACGCGATGATTTTTTTTGCCATGTTTGAATTCTGGGGGGGCTTGTGTGGTGACCACCTATTAATACACTGGGACATAATTCATACATGGAACTACAGTTGGGGCTATTGTTTCCACACGGACATATATGTGTTGTTATCTATATATGTTGTGTGC